>NW_019272021.1:791736-831176 GCF_002738345.1 Cucurbita maxima | reverse complement strand
GGGGGGGGGGGGGGGGGGGGGGGGAATGAAGAAAAGAGGAACAAGAATGTCAGACCTGGAAATGGGTCAAGAAACGAGATGGAAGAAGAGTCGGACGGGAAAATTGATTCCGAGAATCTGTTAAAATGATCCTGCAAGAATGAAGCGTCGAAATCCTCGAATTCAACTGATCCTGCATGAATCTCAAACTCCGAATCGGCTTCATCGGAGAAGTTTTGATTCAACCAAGGAAACGTCCCGGATTTAATGCCGAAAATTTTCTCTGCTAATCTGCTCTACATAATTTGAATTAGCGAAAAACAAATCCCTCAACGAACTTAGTAGCTCCAAGATCTCATTAAATTCATATCAATAAAACTTCATATATAATTTTTACATTATTGTAAAAGGAAAAAAAAACTTTGTCTTCTCAACTAATATAGATATATGCACGTACAAATACTCATGTCTAGGCACACACTCCTATGCATGTACAAGTACAGATAACGTTGGACACAACGGCAACAACAATAAATAGAATGGAAAGAAAAAAAGAAAAGCTTTGTTAGGACGCTCCAATCAATTTAATTTAACCATTTTAGATTGGGAATTTGTGAGGCCCTAAAAGATATTTATAATTATAACATAAAAAAATAATTATACTTATTTTATTATTTGATTGTTTGGGTTGGACTTGGTCCTTGTGTGTACCCTGGGTGTAAGGCACGAACACGAATACCTTTATTTTGGCTACTTCCAATGTCTCACCGACGAAAAAAAAGGGGAATAATTAATAGTAATAATAATCCACACATCCAAATCTTTTCATCTTTTCCCACTTGCTTCAACAATTCAGATTTCAGATTTCAGATCTTGTTCTTCATTCTTCCTTTAAGCTTTCTCCTCTTTTTACAGATTCAACCTGAATCTGCTTCACTCGACGTGCTTCACCAATGGCGGTTGCCGTCCGGGGAAACCGAGGAGCCTCTAATTTCGGCGCCTTCAACCTACGGAGTTTCTTCTCTTACCGGATCTTCATTTCGGCTCTCTTTTCGCTTCTCTTCATTGCCACTCTTTCAGTCATCTTCACCACCAATCCCACTACGCCGTACCACGATTCTGTAACTCCCTCAACTATTTTCTCCCCTCGTTTGCTTGATTTTTCTTTCAATCTACTCGAAATTAAGTTTGCGATGTTCGGAGCTGGATTTAGTACAACTCCACTTCTTAGCCTTCATTGCCAATGAGACCTTGTCTTGATCGAACCAATTTATGTAGCGTTTTTTCTCATTGAGTGGGAAACGAAATCAGTGACATTTTTTTTTTTTCTTCTTCTTCTGTTGGAATGGTTTGAGTGATTTCTTTTTTTTCTTTTCTCTTTGGATGCTTGAATGCAGGCCCTTCCTACTACTGGAAATGCGTATGTGCGACGAACGTTTTTGACTCTGAATTCTGATCCATTGAAAACGCGTTTAGATTTGATATATAAGCAAGCGAGTGATCACATCACACTTGTTAATGCTTATGCTGCGTATGCTAGGAAGCTCAAGCTTGAGATGTCTAAGCAGTTGAAGATGTTTGATGATTTAGCTCAAAATTTCTCGGATATTCAGATGAAACCAAATTACCGTGAGACGTTGTTTGGTTCGACGGGTCCTCTGGATGAGGATGTGTTGAGGCAATTTGAGAAGGAGGTGAAGGATAGAGTGAAGACTGCAAGGATGATGATTGTGGAGTCGAAGGAGAATTATGATAATCAGTTGAAAATTCAGAAGTTAAAGGACACCATTTTTGCAGTTAATGAGTTGCTTGTTAAGGCAAAGAAGAATGGGGCATTTGCAAGCTCTATTGCTGCAAGATCAATACCAAAAAGCTTGCATTGCTTGTCTATGAGGCTTGTGGAGGAGAAGATTTCGCATCCGGACAAGTATATTGATGATGAGCCCAAGGCTGAGTTTGAGGATCCAAGTTTGTACCATTATGCAATTTTCTCTGATAATATCATTGCAGTATCTGTTGTGGTGAGATCTGTGGTGAAGAATGCTGAAGAACCATGGAAACATGTTTTTCATATTGTAACAGATAGGATGAATCTTGCAGCCATGAAGGTATGGTTTAAAATGAGGCCAGTGGAAAGAGGAGCTCATATTGAAATAAAGGCTGTGGGAGATTTTACCTTCTTGAACTCATCATTTGTGCCATTGTTGAGGCAACATGAGTCAATGAACTCACAGAAGCCTTCGTCCGACAACACAATAAAATTTAAGAACCCTAAGGATACGTCCCTGCTGAATCACCTTCGGTTTTATTTGCCTGAAATGTTTCCTAAGTTGTGGAAAATCGTGTTCTTGGAAGATGATGTGGTTGTTCAGAAAGACTTAACTGGGTTGTGGAGGATAGATTTGGACGGGAAGGTAAACGGTGCAGTTGAGACTTGTTTCGGGTCCTTTCATCGATTCACCCATTATTTGAATTTCTCAAACCCTCTAATTAAGGAGAAGTTCAATCCCAAGGCATGTGCCTGGTCTTATGGGATCAATATATTTGATCTTGATGCTTGGAGAAGTGAGAAATGTACGGAAGAATACAATTATTGGCAGAACTTGGTTAGTATCTTGTATTGAATGAATAATTTTAGTTGTCTTTTATACTATTACATGCTACCACATTGAGATTTCATTGCTTGTTTATCTTATCATTTCTCATTGCCTTGTCTTTATCATGTTTCTGAAAGTGATATGCATTTTCGATTTAGTTGGAGAACTCACTAGATTTTCCCCTGATTTTTTGTTTAATTAGAACGAGGACGGGTCTTTATGGAGTGGGGGAACTCTTCCACCTGGTCTTGTCATCTTCTACTCAAAAACAAAGTCACTGGACAGATCTTGGCATGTGCTTGGTCTTGGTTACAATCCCAGTATAAGCATGGATGCGATCAACAATGCTGCAGTCATTCATTACAATGGAAACATGAAACCTTGGCTCGATATTGCCATGAACCAGTATAAAGGTCTGTGGACTAAATATGTGGACAGTGATATGGAATTTGTGCAGGTGTGCAATTTTGGACTTTAGATGAGCTTGTAGCTGCTATGTCACCAATCAGGTACAACAAAAAATTTAGTTTCTTGTAGTTTCTTCACGATTATTGCTTTAAGTTTTGAATTTCTCATCAGCTGTTAGTCCAGAGCAAATCTTTGTAATGTAGTCAATATTTTATTTCTTAAATCATATGAATGTTACTGGCGGCATATGCTCCAATGTTTCAAGCAAGAATTCTATAACCAGTGAAATTGGATGATTTCTTTTCTTATAAAGAAACATGATTTCTTTTTCCCTTTAACTTCCGCATCCTTTCTGCATGTGACAATAATTTGCAACTGAGACGAAAGTCGATAGACGTTTTTACATAGGTATAATACTCTGTTTTTTCTACTCGTAACTACAACTTTCAGCTGAGACAAAGACGGTATGTGACGTTGACGTTCTTACCAAGTATTTATAGTGAAATTTTGTTTTGAGAGATTGGTTCTAAAGTTTTCAACACTGAAAATGAAAACATGGGTATGATTATGAAGCATCTAGCTGAAGAGATGCGCTCAGAAACATCCCTCAAAGCCACATGCTGATTTATGTTTTATTTGTATGATCTGGGGTTCGTTTCCGTATTATGCATGATCTACAATGTGCATGTTTCTTTGGCTGAAATGAGGGGTGTGTTTGGTTTAAAACTTGACTTATCGTCAGTTGATCTTAATGTTCAAGGCTTTTTGGAACTTGTGTCCCTTGAACATTAGTCTCCCATAGCTAGAAAAGCATCTTTTCATCACAAATTTGTCATTTTTAGACTGCAGAACCATAATTTTACCCTCTGTTCTGGTCAGCTGTCAGATTTTGTTTATGTCCCATCCGACTTGGGGTGAGGCTTTCTAACATCAATCAAGCCTACTAAACTTGTTATTCTGAAGGAAGTGTTCGAATGGTCACTTTTACAAGCCACACACCCGAGCACACTCTTTATCTATTGTTGACCAAGAATTTATCGACACACCCAACCGAAACAGTTGAGAGGTCGGGGTATAGGAAACCCCATAAAAGAACTACAAACGAAGAGTCTTCAGTTGAGTCGTTATCATTCATGGGAGACTGTAGTTACAGATAATTTTGTATGGTTTGTTTGTGAGGAATATATATCTTTGGTCATGCTAACAATTCCTGAGGAAGTCAGGCTGTTCCATAATTGTTATCAGAGGTCCATCAGGCCCCATACTCGTTCTCCTTCAAAATTTAAGTTTGGTACACCCTTCAAACCACTCTTCTGGTCCCTCTGCCATCTTCACAACAACACCAACAACAATGAATTGTTGTTTTTTTTGTTTGTGATCGCAGTATAAGAAGATGATGCTGTTTTCTCCTTTTTTGCTCATTTATTATTGTCCTTGTAAACCAAGCAAGCAAGGTGAAGGGCGATGACGAATAGTGATGAAGAGGGAGGTAATGGCGACGGTGGTGGTTAGATTCACCAAAGAACGAGGAGGGGGAGAGCTTAATAAATCTTGAAAATTATTCTTCATAATTGTTTTCTAGCCTCATATCTTTTTTACAAGGTGGAGTGGTTCATTTTAGATTTTAAAAATTAGAGTCCAATTTTATGAATTTTTTTTACACATCGAATTTTATACTTCGAAAGGCTGCAAAACGATTCTTATATGGAGATTATCGTGGCAACATTAAAGCATTGTGGATGTACTTAATTTTTCACTATTTTTATTTGTTTAAATGGTTAATTTCACATGAACCATCCTTGAAATTTCTTAAACCCCTTATATAAACAAAACAATTAACCTATTAAATTATTCAAGGGTCTATATTTCTTGCCCAAATCTTTTTAACTTTATGGTTTAAACTTGTAAAATTATCTTGATTAAAGGGGATTCTCAACTCCATTAGGAGTGAGTCTCCCGTCGAGAATGGACATCCTTAGAAAATATGGGGAGGAGGACACACACCCCCTTTTATAGCGTTGAGACCAACATTGACATTGATATGTGTCGTTGACTTGACACTAGTCTTCATATTGTTGAGACTTTCAAATAGTGCTAAAATGCAACTCATGTGCTTAACTAGCTTGCAACAGTAATGCAATAACTTTGAGATGTATAGAGAAAATCTCATGTTTACTACACCTTTATGTGTATCTTTCTTTAACTTAACTAGCTTGCTACATTATCATGATAACTTTGAGATGTATAAAGATAATCTCATGTTTACTACACCTTTATGTGTATTTTTCTTAAGCTTGAGTAACTAATTTGTAAATATTCTGAAATGATGTCATGATTTGTTACAGACTCCTGACATGAACTTAATATTTGTATTTACACAAATTGAAACATGTTGTTTTGGTATACTTTGTTTCGTAGGCCCGTAATACTAAAGAAATTTATCTCTCAAAACCGTATTAGAATGGTCGTTGCTAGAGCATTCATTTTCACAAAAAGTAATATCACACGAAAGAATGTTTAGAAGCAACGAAGGGACCACAAGTGTTTATTTGGAGGATAAAAAGGGAAGATCAATAAAAGGGACTAATAATAGTAGAAATGGATAGAGGACAGGTGATTAGGAGCTTAGGGAGAAAAAACATCCTACTACATTAGGGAGACAAGTCTTTTATTATTAATTAGCTTTTGTAGTTCTTTCTTATGCAACAAGTTTCAGTTAGTGCTTTTATTAATTTTGTTGACTCCAGCATCTCATGTTCGAATCTCGGTTGCAAAGGGGTTTTCTGCAATTTACGACGTCTCAACACACGGCACACGTAGACTGAGCTTTTGAGATGGGTCGGGTCAGGCGTTTGGCTCTGGTCTCGGGCATTGAATTAAGTCGTAGTTTAATTCGAATAGAGTAAGAGCTAGTCACGGTTCGGGTCTCCCACTGTTTGCGAGATGTGTGTCTTTGCCTCCTGCCAAAGTGTGTCCACACTAGCCCTGGCCATGCTCCACCATCTTCATTTGACTCATGTTCACATCCACACCTAACGCACTCGCTAGCCAACTGTATGACGTGTTCACCTACAATTTGAGTTCTTCTCGGTCTTTCAGATCCTTTGAGATTTTGATTCTTTTCTATTTTCTTTACATTTTCATAACTTTCTCTGAATTCGAATCAACTTGGTACTTTCATCAAAGCTACAAAGTTTTAATCAATTTTTACAAAGGTATTTTTCTCATAATTAATGAGTAACTACAAGAAGATATAATCAAGTCCATATTAGATCCAAAATATATAACATACCATTTCTTGATCAAGTCCACAATAAATCCTCCATCAAGTCCGATTCTACTCGACTTTCTTCATAAAAAAAATGTGCAACGTACCTCCTAGAACAACATATCAGAAATTTAGAACCTAATTCAAAGAAAATCTCCCGTATACGAAGAACAATCAGAACTAAAAATCTGAAACCCTTGCCTATCGATCTTCCACGTTTTTTTAATATATTTGGACTGTCCAAATATCTAGTCCGTGCCAAAAAAAACCTCCTCATGGCAAAACAAGAGCACCGGAAACAGTCCCACTCTAAAACCATTTTCTCTCTCCCTTCCGTTTTCTTTCCCTTTTCTTCTTTTTTTTTCCTTTTTCATTAACACTCTCTAGTAACGATTCAATATTTTACCATGAGCGGAGACTCAAAACGACAACATGAATGCCCTAAAACATTTGAAAATGCATTAGAGCAAAATCATTTATTTCAAGTAAAGTAAAAAGGCAAATGTTCAAATAATTAAAAGTTTTGAGAACAAAAATATGAGAATTTGAATAAAAAAGAAAAAAAAAAAAACGAGAGACGAGACTGACGCTCTGAACATGCATTCTTCTGTGACAATTCACATCTCTGATCACGCTCTCTCTTGACCCAATGCCTCACACACTTGAAAAAAAGAAAGATATAGCAAGGATGAGTATAAAAATTATACTTAGTAAGCTACCTGCTCTCATCGCATCCTAAGCTTAACAAATTTCCATGGGCTTTTAATTGGCTCTAGGACATCTAGTTCTGATCTTAGTCCCTTAGAGCTTCTCTGGTCCTCCGTCCTTTCATTTAGTCTCTAGGAGTTCCTTATGCCGAGCTGTAATAATCGGTGTCTCTCTATGACGTGCTATCTTTACATGGCTATTTGAGACCACATGACATCTTGCCTAGGGGTGTGATGAGTACCTTCTAGGCTCATGATAGTTCCCTAGGGTGCGCAACCCAACCCGTTCCCATGCAGCTAATGGGTTGTACAACATGGGAACACATTTCCCATGCGAAATGTCTGGGAAGCAGGGATAACTGATCAGGAACCCCTGTTCCTCCCATGAAGCTATAGATAGCCTTCATACAACTAGTAGCCTAAGAACACTCGTAAGGTACTTTGTTGTCGTGGTAATCTATTAGGTTCCTAGGGAAGTGATAGGTCTAAACCTAGTGACTCATCACTCTAATCATGAATCCCTAGGCTTATCGTAACAACGATTCATAAACATTAACTTCGTGCACATATATTAAGCATCGAGATACAACATACACAGTTCATGCACAAGCAGACACATGCTAAGCAGAAGGATAAACCATGATTCACTTGTCATAATTCATACTTGCCACCTAAGCTCATATCAGGGAAAAATCTACTAAGGAAATTAAACTAGTATACATGCATACTGAAGTGATTCCTATAAGTATTTCTTCTTAAGTTCCGTGTGGTGACTTACTTGGTTGACGCGTGCCCTTTTGCTAACGTTTCTATGTAAGTAAGGTGTCCAAAAATACAGATTTTCCTCGACTAGGTCCCCCTACTCACATAAAAATATTGTTAGAATTGGAATCGAGACGAAAAATAGGCAAATAGAAGTCAAACAAACGAAAACGGGTCTTACACGCACTGAGAAGAAAGCTAGTCGTAGGCGGCACGCATGGGTTACTTCTGTGCAGTGGGTCAGCTCTCCGGTTCGGATTAGCAGCTCGATTCGATCGGGTGGACTTGCGGGTTCGTTTGGGCTGACGGGTTGCAGGTCGGGTCGGTCGATCCACAGGTCTAGAGGTATCGCAGGAAGCATGTGTCGCCGTTTCGCTGAAGCTGCGTTGCTCCAGCCGACGCTTGACACATGGCTCCAGCTGATACTCGACATGTGTTCTCTGCCGACCGAGCTGCACTTCACCGCCTACCGATCGACATGTAGCTACCATAAATTTTTTTTTCTCACCTACAATCCATAACACAGAACGATTTTCGATCAGACTTATTCGTTTTCTCATTTTCATATCTTTCGATTATGAACTCAAATCATGTTGATCCCTTCATCAAAGTTTTAGATCGTGTTACAAGCTACGTCTTGATATTTTTTCTTGATTTTAGCCTCAATGTAGAATGATATTTAAGTGTCAGAAAAGGTTAGTTTTTTATTTTACCATTCTTGGGTGACTTCTCGGGATTTCGCGGTCAAGTTTTTCAACCGAATTTCTTCATAGATCTTGAAGAACAACCTCCCTATTTGAACATAGGGTAAGATTAGACTAGACTCATTTAGGAGGATCTTAGATATAAAGAAGATTAATCATGAACCTATCTCGTGAACTCTCGGATCTTGGCAGAGCGTTGGCCTCACAAGCCTATCAAACCTTCCAAGTGGGAAGTTCTCATGTATAGGTCTCGTCTGAAAGTGGATTTCGGCAATGGTCTGATGAGATTTTGCGATGGCTCCTTCTATCTCCTCTAAAATTGTCTCTCCATAACTTTCTTTTCTTTTGCAGGTATTCTGATGGGGTCCTTAGACCCCTATAATGTCTAGAGGGACAAAATGACACATTTTCCCCTCTATTGACTTGGCCAATTTTTTTTTTCTTTCTTTTTCAAGTGTTACAAACTCTCCACTCCTTAAGAACTTTCTTCCTCGAAAGTGAGCATCTCTTGGAAGAGTTCGGGATAGGCTCCCTTCACGTTCTCTTTTCATTACCAGATTGCTTCTTCCTCATGATGGTTATCCCATGAGACCTTCACTAAGGAAATAACTCTGTTGCATCGTCAGGTGGCTCGAGCCAAAATCCTACTAGGTTTTCCTCGTATGACAGATCTTCTTGAAGAGGAAGCATTTCATGTTCGATTAGATGAGTAGGGTCTAGGGTGTACTTGCGCAGCATGGACACGTGGAACACATTGTGTACGTCGAAAAAGGTTCGTTGGTATGGCAATTTTGTAGGCCACAGCCCCAACTCTCTTTAGAACCTCGAAGGGCCTATGAACTTTAGGTTCAACTTTTCCTTCTTTCCAAACCTCAACACCCCATTCATAAGGGCTACCTTCAGGAACACATGGTCACCCACCTCGAATTCAAGGTCCCTTCTGTGCAAATCTACTTAGTTCTTTTGTCGGCTCTGTGTAGTCAGTTTTCGCTGTTTGATTTTCTGCATCGCTGTGTTGATGACTTGAACCAACTCTAGTCCCATTAGTTGCTGCGTGTCTACCTCTTCCCAAAACACAGGTGTTCTATAGTTACACCCATACAGTGCCTCGAAAGGGGCCATCTGGATGGTTGCTTGATAACTGTTATTATACGCAAATTCCATCAAAGATAGATGTTTTTCCTAGAACCCAGAGAAATCTATGACATAGGCTCGCAACATATCTTCTAAGATCTTATTCAGCCTTTCAGTCTGTTCGTCCATTTGAGGATGAAGCGCTGTACTAAACCTTAACTTAGTTTATAGTACTTTCTGAAATCTTTTCCAAAACTGAGAAGTGAACATGATGTCCCGGTTTGATACTATGGACACTTTACCCCGTGCAGGCGTACTATCTCCTTGATGTATAATCTCACCAATCCACTCGATATGTGGAATGTAGTGGGTCATCTTGGTCAGTCTGTCTACAACTACCCAGATAACATTGAAACCATGCTTGGTCTTTGGCAAACCCGAGATGAAGTTCATACAAACTACTTCCCATTTCTAATTAGGAACATTCGAGAGCTTAGCAATCATGTTGGGCGCTGTCTCGGGGCCTTCACCTGCTGGCAGGTTAGGCAACGACTTATGAAATCCGCTATGTCCTTCATCCCTGACCACCAATAATATCCTTTTAGATCTTGATACATCTTCATACTTCTAGGGTGGAAAGTATAAGATGTATCATGGGCTTCAGACATGATATCTTTTGGGATTTTCTCATCTCGGGAAATGCACATGTAGTCTTGTCACAGCAAGCCACCGTCTGATGAGATAGAATACCCAACTAGTCTCTTTATCTCAGTATGATTCAACACTTTACCGAGGTATTCATCAAACCTTTGGGCATCAATAACTCGTTTTAGTAGGGTGGGTTGTATGATCATCTGTGCTATTGAGTGGTACGTGTTATATAAATCATAGGTTGAAAATCATTCCTATTTTTAGTTACTACGTTTTAGTTAACTGTTAACAGCCACACAATTAAAGTTAATGGGATTGACACATAGAGTGGAATGACTTTGATTCAGTTCATTTACTTCTCTATTTATTTTGAGGATATATTGTTATTTAAATATGACAATTGAATGACAAACACAAATCGAGTATTCAGCGCAAATATTATCTCTCCCAACAATTTCTTGTCTTTTTCCCTCCGTAACGATTTCCTGAACTTTCATGCTCTACAAAAACTACACAAGGAGGAGGTGGTGCACGATTTGCCGGCAATCAAAGGCGTGAACAAGCTGTGCGCGAGTGTCTCATCGACAAATAGAGATTCACCCCCTTTCTGCCTCAAGCATCCTACCGCGTCGGTGAGCCGTTGGAGCTCGTGCACGACGATATCGCGGGCCTATCAAGCCGGAGACCCCAGGTGACAAGACCCTCTTCCTCCTGCTGGTCGATGAAAAAAGTCGCTTCATGTGGCTGATCCTGCTACAAGCGAAAAGTGAGGTGACAGAGATGATTAAGCGCATTCAAACGCGAGCAGAGGCAGAATGCGGGAAGAAGATGCGAATGCTGCGCGAACCGAGGTAGAGAATTCACCTCAGCAAGTTTCGATAAGTACTGCGACAAGCTCGACATGCAATGGCAACTAACGGCACCCTACTCCCCCAGCAGAACGGGGTGGTGGAACGCCAAAATCAGACTATAGTCGAGACAGCAAGGTCATTGCTAATGACGACCGGGATGCTTGGCAGGTTCTGGGAGAAGCGGTAATGATAGCCGTCTATCTCCTCAATCGATTTCCAACGCGAAGCCTTGACGGAAAGACGCCACACGAGGCCTGGTACAACAAGAAGCCAGCGGTACATCATCTCCGAGTCTTTGGTTGCATCGCATACATGAAGGTCGCATGTCCCCACCTTGCCAAGCTCAATCCCAGGGGGTTAAAGGTCGTCTTCATAAGCTATGAACCCGGGAGCAAGGCGTACAGACTCTATGATCCTGTGGGGAGGCGAGCTCACGTGTCGCGCGATGTCATCTTCGACGAGAGCACCTTCTAGCAGTGGAACGACGTGACCAAGGCAGACCAAAACCCAAATCAATTCACGGTGGACTACCTCATCACTGAGCCGGGAGAAGGAGGAGCGCAACATTGGGAATCGTCACCGGCGCCAGTAGCTACACCCTCTGAACCAGTGGAGTTCGCAATACCACGGACTGCGGATTCGACACTGGATGCTGATCACGATGATGGTCTGGTGGCCAGGTATTGGAGGATGAAAGACCTACTGGGAGGAGGTGAACCACCTGGACTAGCGGCACGTGAGCTCGAAGATTGGAGTTCAAACAATAAGGTAGATACATACTATAGGGCTTTAGGAGAAGATTGTTACATAAATCCCTAGGTTGAAAATCATTCCTATTTTTAGTTACTATTTTTTAGTTAACTAGTTAAAAGCGGCCCAATTAAAGTGAGTGGGATTCACACATCTGGTGGAATGGCTTTGGTTCAGTTGCCATTTTCTTTTCTATATATTGTTATTTAAATATGTCAATTGAGTGACAAACACAAATCGGGTCTTCAGCGCAAATATTATCTCTATTTTTTTTCCTGTTATTTTCTTCTCCCAACAATTTCTTCAGCTTTTTCCCCGAAACGATTTCCTCACGTTCGCTCAGTCAAAGACAACAGTACCATCTTTATCCACAACATCTATCCCAGGCCTCTTCATCTCATCTTGTAATATTTCCTGCTTAGTGATCATCGCAGAAGTATGAACACCTTCTTGCTCAAGGCATCATCTACTATATTAGCTTTGCCTAAATGGTACAGGATCTCGATATCATGATCCTTTACCAGTTCCAGCCATCTCCTCTGTCTCATATTGAGCTCCTTCTGTATGAACAGGTACTTGAGGCTCTTGAGGACTTGAACTTTTTCTCCACACAGGTAATGCCGCCATATTTTCAGAGCAAACACTACCGCTGCTAACTCAAGGCCGTGAGTGGGGTAGTTTCGTTCATATTCCTTCAATTTTCTAGAAGCATATACTATTACCTTACCCTTCTACATGAGCACACACCCTAAACCTTTCCCTGATGTGTCGCTGTACACCATAAGATTGCCTGACCCATCTGGAACTATGAGGACTAGTGTCATCACCAACCTCTCCTTGAGTTCCTGGAAACTCTGTTCACAAGATGGAGTCCAAGCAAAGGGCTTGCCCTTCTTGGTTAACTGAGTTAGCGCTGAGGATATTTTAGAGAAGTTCTGGATGAACCTTCTGTAATATCCAGCTAGCCTCAGAAAACTCCACACTTTAGTGACTGTGGTTGGTCTTGGCCACCTCATCACTGCTTCTATCTTAGCCGGGTCCACTGTGATCCCTCTGCTTAACACCACATGACCTAGAAACGCCACTTCAGATAGCCAAAACTCATCCTTGGGGAACTTGGCGTACAACTGCTGGGCTCTCAGTATTGTAAGGACTTTCCTTAGGTGCTCTTCGTGCTCTGCCTCTAACTCAGAGTATGCTAGAATGTCGTCAATGAACACTATGACAAAGGTTTATATGAATTCCTTCAACAGTTCATTAGTTCTATGAAGATCGTTGGTACATTGGTAAGGCCAAAGGACATAACAAGAAACTAGTAGATGTCGTGGGTATATCCTCTTTTTGATCCTCAAGTCAATTTTGGAGAAAAATGTTGCTCCCTGTAACTGATCAAACAAGATATCAATTCTTGGGAAGTGTACTTATTCTTTATGGTGACCTTGTTTAGTTCCCTATAATTAATACACAGTCGCAGAGATTCATCCTTCTTCTTGACAAACAGAAGCTCCTCGAGGTGATACACTGGGTCGAATGAAACCTTATCCAACAGCTCCTATAACTATGCCTTCAATTCTCTAAGTTCTGCATGTATTATTCTATAGGGTGCCTTGGAGATCGACGCGGTTCCTAGTTCTAGATCGATCTCGAAATTGACTTTTCTGACTGGAGGAAAACCTGGCAAATCCTCTGAAAAAATATCTATGAACTCCCTGACGATGTGTACTGATGAGACTGTCTGCTTGT
Organism: Cucurbita maxima; assembly: GCF_002738345.1. Taxonomy (NCBI): domain Eukaryota; kingdom Viridiplantae; phylum Streptophyta; class Magnoliopsida; order Cucurbitales; family Cucurbitaceae; genus Cucurbita; species Cucurbita maxima. The sequence goes on along the minus strand of NW_019272021.1, from coordinate 817,682 downwards.
TACTGTTGTCTAAGGTCACGCTGGCTAAAAATGCACTTGTGCCACTACGAATCATCTTCCTGGCCTTCAGTGTTATTATGACACTTGAGGTTCTTTTGGAAGTGGCTTTCTTGTAGGTAAATTTTTCCTCTGACGGGAGTCTGAGAGTTACTACTCGAGTCTCACAATCTATCAGAGCGTGATTCTCGCCTATCCAATCCATACCCAAGATGACATTGAAGTCTTGCATGCTTAACACTATTAGTGCAGCTTCGATGACATGTCCTGACACTTTTACACTACCTCCCTCAACTCAATGGGTAGCCAACAATAGTTCGTGAGTAGGGGTGAACACTGATAGGGAGACCTCTAAAGGTTCCTTCTCTGGGTGTGCTAGCTCTATAAACTTCTCAGATACAAACGAATGTGTTGAATCCGAAGCAAACAACAGTAAAGCCAAATGACCAAAAACATGCCTATAACAACTGCATCAGGCTCGTCAGCTTGCCTGGCTGTGGACACATGGGCTATAGCTCGCCCCTGTTGATGTTGAGCTCCCCAACCCCTCTGATTCTATGCCACAAGTCGAATGGCATGTTTATCATTCTTCTGAGGGCAATATGTTGCAAAGTGCCCTATTTGGCCACATCTGTAGCATGCATCTGTTCTTGTTTTGCACTCCCCTGAGTGAGGACACTGACAATTATGACAATTGGTCCTGTTTTGCACTCCCCTGAGTGAGGACGCCGACAATTATGACAATTGGTCCTATTTTACACTAGGGCTTTCCCCCGTTTATCTGTGCGGCCGCGGGCCGATCCACCAGTTCTGGGGTGGCTTCGATCTGTCCTCTTCCCCTGGACTGCGGTGTGGGATGACTAGGCTAATCCCGACTATAGCTTGTTGATACGGGGCATGTCGATGAGGATCGCTACCCGAAGGGCTTCTGTATAATTAGAGGATGCTTGGGCTGCCACACGCCCCTTCAACTCCTCCCTTAGGCCAACAATAAACCACTCGGCCTTCAACTCTTCTGTGCTCACATATGCTGGAGAAAACCTTGTGCTGCCTGCATTTTCATCCTAGCAGTGACTAGGTAGTATTTGCAGAGATAGGCTTCTTTAAACTAACACTAGGTGATAGGCTCTCCTTGTGGTGCAATGATCCTTTGAGCGCCTTTCCACCAGAAGTGCGCCTCTCCTTTCAACATGTATGTCCCACAATGGACTTGATACTCCAGCGGGCAGTTCACATAATAAAAGGTTGTTTCTATAGCCTCTAGCCAGTTCTCCACGTCAAAGGAAGACGGTTTATGCTTCTAGAAATCTTTCAGGTAACGGGCCTCCATGGTCATCGTCCCTGAATCTCCGGTCTCCTCTACTATTTTCTGATTAGTCACTAGTGTGTACATCATTTGGGTCATCAAAGCCTGATTTTCCATTGAGATCAACACGAATACCTATAATACATCCAGTGTGGGTGTGGCTAACGACTTGTTGGGAGGAACTTCCGTATTAGTGGCTGACACCGATGGGACCTCCTTAGAGAGGGGAGCAGTAGGGTCTTAATCAAGCAAGTTTTTAGCCTTTGCCCTCTTTCGACACTTTTTAGTTCTTGATGCCTGTGGTATGGTTCTCTTGCTAGTTTGGGGCGTGTCGCTAACCTCCTCTTGAGGTTCAGGTTGTTCCATTTCAAATGTTGGAACGGGGAGTCCTGAGCGACTTTTCTTCTTCCCCTTTTGAGTTTGGGCCCGACATAGGGTCTATGCCACTTTGGTGCCATTATCTACCAAAAAAGGAAAAAAATTGCGATTACAATTCATTCATAACACATCCTCCAGTAAATGTGCAATTATAACACAGTAGAAAGTCATGGTATATTCTCTAAACACTAACATTACTTTTGTCTCCTTATTTCAAATCTGTGAGAATATCTTGTCGCGAGCAGCACATATTTGATGGGCATGGTCACAGAGGATATGACTATCTATCCTAGATGTCTACAGGACCTATGACCTGGTGCTTTGATACCAAATCTATCACAACCCAATATTTTACTATGAGCCATGACTCAAAACGACAACATGAATGCAACGAAAAAATTTGAAGATGCATTAGAGCAAAATCATTTATTTCAAGTAAAAAAAAAAACGAAAAGGTCTGGAAACAAAAATATGAGAATTCAAATACAAAAGAAAATACTAGACTAACACCCCTAGTATTGCATTCCTATGTGACAATCCACATCTTTGATCACGCCCTCTCTTGACTTGACACCTCATGCACCTGAAAAAAGAAAGATATAACAAGGATGAGTATAAAAATTATACTCAGTAAGTCACCTACTTGTAGGCTCTCATCGCATCCTAAGCTTAACAGATTCCCACGAGCTTCTAATTGGCTCAAGGACATCTGGTTCTATTCTTAGTCCCTAGGGGCTTGCCCCTAGGAACTTGTCACTTGGAGCTTCTCTGGTCATCCGTCCTTTCATTTAGTCCCCAAGAATGCCTTATGTCGAGTTGTAATAATCAATGTCTCTCTATGAGGCGCTACCTCTGCATGGCTATTTGAGACGACATGGCATCTTGCCTAGGGGTGTACTAAGTACCTCCTAGACTCATGATAGTCCCCTAGGAGGGGGCAACCCAACCCGTTCCCATGAAATTAATTAGTTGTACAACGTGGTGACACATTATCCATTCGAAATGGTTGGAGAGCAATGAGAATTTATCAGGAACCCCTAGTCCTCCCACAAAGCTACACAACTAGCCGCCTAAGAAACAAGAACTAGGACAAGAACAATGACTGGTCGCTTACAAAAGTATATAGTAAAATGACGTAAAGTTTACAAGTATGAGCGCAATTATACACTATCAAAAGTAGCAAGTAATAAGACTTGCTACTTGTGATAATGATGCCCTGGATAGGTATAGTCTACTTGGCTTGGAACGAAAGAAGCCTTAAATGTAGTTTCGGACTGTGTCGCTTGAAATATATGAAGCTTGGAACACAAGTTGTCATGCTAATGTCTTGTACGGTAAATCTTAGGGGGGTGTCTTAGGGAATATGACAAGAAATAAGGACTAGGAAAAGAAAAAGAATCAAGAACAAGGATTGGTCGCTTACAAAATTATAAAACAAAATGATGTAAAGTTCACAAGTATGAGTGTAAGTATACACCATCACAAGTAGAAAGTAATAAGTAAATTACTTGCTACTTGTGATAATGAAGCCCTGGATACAGGTATTGACTATGTGGCTTGGCACGAATAAAGCCTTAAAAGTAGTTTCAGAATGTGTCGCTTGGAATACATGAAGCCTTGAACACAAGTTGTTATGCTCATGTCTTGAACGTTAAATTCTAGGGAGTGTCTTAAGGAACTTGACAAGAAACAAGAACTATGACAAGAAAAAGAATCAAGAACAAGAATTAAGAACAAGAATTGGTTGCTTGCAAAAGTATATAGTAAAATGATGTAAAGTTCACAAGTAAGAGTGTTAGAATTACCGAGAAAGCGGCACTTTCGGACAAATTATACAAAATAAAAGAGAAAGTTGTATCACAAATCTTGAGATGATAATAATTCTACAAATTTAGCCGAAGATACTGGAATGCTCTAATTTTTAGTGTGAATCTTGAATTTTAGATTTGGTGATCTTTTCATTTGTCTCCCAGTAAAGAATTGTTTCAAAATTTCAAATATGAAAATTTTAGGAAGGTTTATTGGGCTGACCACAAAACCTTGGAGATTGAACAAAAGGAGAGGTTTGCATGCAAAATCTAGTAGAAAATCATTAGACATTTAGATGATATAGATATATTTCTGATCTTAAGAAATTTTTTATATCTATTGGTCAATTGAACAACATAGGTTATGTAGTAGAGTTTGGAAAGAGTTAGTTGAAAATTGTGAAGAATACTATGGGGATATCACATGACACAAAGTATGGAACTTTATATACCACTACAAGTTGTATAAATATGTTTATTGATGCTGAGAATGCTTCCAATTCAAGTCTATAATACAGAAGACTACATATGAGCATCAAATGAATGAAAATGATGGTTGTGAAACAAGTATTAAAAGATTTGAAATTTGTAGATATGGGTCTTTGTGAGATATATTATGGGTAAATAGAAATGAGTTAGCTTCACACAGATTTGATAATTGAAGAAAGTATGGTTCAAATTTGTCCATATGATGTTTTGGGACCATCTTTAATTTCATCTTCGGATGGATCCAAGTTCTACGTCACATTTATAAATGATTTCAAGATGAAAGTATGAGTTTATTTTTTGAAATACAAGTCAAATATGTTTGACACCTCCAAGAGGTGGAAAGTTGAAGTTAAAGATCAAACCGATTTGAAGATCAATTACATGAGGTATGACAATGGAAGAGAGTATGACAAGCCAAAATTCAAAAGTATTCTATGGAACAGAGGGAGAATCATATTAATGTGGACAATTTCTAGTAAGGCAAGACAAAATTGTATTATTAAAAGGATGAACAGAACATTAAATAAGCAGAGAAAGAGTATGAGGATTTATTATAGGTTGCCAAAGACATTCTAAGTTGATGCTGTAAAATACAAAAGTTAACTTGATCAATAGAGGACCGTTAGTATCTTTGAAGTTTAAGATATTAGAAGAGGTATGCGTGGGAAAATAATTTAAGTACTCTCACTTTGAGAAGTGAACTTTTGGTTACACTGCATGCAAAGTGCTACTTCATAGGCTATGTTTCTAACATGTTTGAGTACAAGTTTTGAGATGATAAAAATAAAAAAAAAAAAATCTAAGACATTTTGACGCGAAATTTGATGAAAATGTCCTATACAAGGAAAAGGAGAATGAAAGATTCAGAGACTACAAAGTACATGATATTTGAGGTTGAGTTGCAGAAAAATTCACGGAGTGATGTTGCAACAGAAACTCAAGAAACTCTCAAGGCAAGGAATCAGAGGTAGAGAAAGTGACATCTGAGTAGGTGTGAGGAGGTTATCGAGAACCATCAAAACACCAAATAGGTATTCACCTTCAATACATTATCTGTTATGGACTGATGAAGGGGAACCAAAGTCTTCTAATGAGGCCTTGCAGATGAAAAATTCAACCAAGTGGGAGTAAATCATAAATGATGAGATGAGTTCACTTGAAAAGAATAATACATGGGGTGTTGACTGAGTTACATGCAGGAAAAAGAGTTTTGTTGAACAAGTGGGTATTCAAAATCAAGGTTGAACTAGATGACAAAAGAAGGTTTAAGGCTCAGTTAGTAGTTAGAGGACATTCACGAAAAAAAAAAGTATCTATTATATTGAAAAATTTTCTCTTGTTGTGAAATTAACTACTGTCTAAATTATGTTGAGTATTATTACATAAGATAATTCGCAATTGAACAAATTGATGTAAAAACAACATTTTTACATGAAGATCTAGACAAGGAGATCTATATTCAACAACCAGAAAAGTTTGTAGTTTGAGACAAGGAACCCATGGTATGCAAGCTCAATAGAGGCTTGTATGCATTGAAACGAGCACGGCGACAGACTCCCTCATGAGCCAGAATGATTTTTACAGGATTGAAAATGATTAGTCTGGTTACTTCAAGGAATATATTAATTCTTATGTATTTCTACTCTTAGGTATGAATGATATATTGATGGTATGATTTAATATGAGGAAGATAAACAATATAAAAGCAAGCATGTTTTCAGATGAAAGATTTGAGTGCATCCAAACAAATTCTTGGGATGAAGGTTTTTTGAGATAGATCTGTTGGCACATTAAGAAGATATTGTCCAAATTTAGGATGAATAATGTTAAACGGAGGACTACCCCTTTCAAAAATCATGTTAAACTATCAAAGGGGCAATCTCCCAAAGCGGCTAAGAAGCATGAGTACATGTCATTAGTTCCATATGCTTATGTAGTTGGGAACTTGATGTATGCTATAGTTTACACTAGGTCTGATATAACACAAGCAGTGAGAATTGTTAGCATGTACAAGACAGATTCAGCGAAAAAATATTTGAAACTTGTGAATTGGTTTCTAAGATATTTGAGAAGTACATCTAATGACAATGACAAAGAAATTCTACAAGGTTTTGTGGATGTTGATCTTGGTGGAGATGTTGACTTTAGCAAGAGCACACTCGGACGTCTCTATACCATAAATGAAATAGCAGTTAGTTAGATGTCTAGGCTTTAGAACTACGTTGTTGTTTCATCTACTAAGGCTGAGTATGTAGAAATAGGTGAAGTTAGAAAAGAGATGATATGAATGATAAATTATCTAGAAGAATTAGACAAGAAATATCGTGAGAACATTCTTTATGCGGATAGTTAGTATGTCATACAATTGATAAAGAATTTTGTCTATCATTCAAAGACAAAAATACATTAGAAGATGATATCATTTCACTTGCAAGTTAGTGGAAGAAGATGATATGCAATTGGAGAAGATAAAGAATGCAAAGAATCTAACAAATACGTTGACAAAATGTGTTAATATTGAGAAATTGAAATTAGGTAAAGTCTTGGTTTGCTTCACAAATCGTGTTACAATGTGGTTAACATATTGTGATGAGGAGAATCTTTTGAAAATGAAGTTTTAAGAGGGTGGATTATGAGAATATTTGCTAAAACCAACCCACGTGGTATGTGAAAGTTCTCTATTTATAATGAAATAAATTACCAGAATATGGAAATAGTAATAAATGGAAAGAACACAGATACCTATAGTAAGAAAACAAATATCTAGATATTTGCATATAATAAATATACCGTAAACTATAATTTAATATTAAAGATATTTAATAGATTAGAAACGGAGAAAGATTATCCTCTTATGTTTATTTATGGGTTACTTAATGACTATATATAGTTTAAATGGTTATAAGATGTATTATCTGTAACTATACACATTTGAAGTCATCAACGCAAATTTCTAGTTGTCATACCATTGTGATGTTAACCACGTATATTTCACTTTATATTTTCTATCTCTTGTTTTTTCATGTTCTAGATTGAATGTGTGAGTTGAGCAAGCCTAACACCATAAACTCCGATAACGAGCAGATCCACGAATGGTGACAGAATTCAATCCAGTACCACGAGCATTAATTTAAATTTGAATTTCAATGGTGAGAAGTTCCAAATTTAATTCTTTAATTTAGATTTTTCCAAGTAAAATGAGTTTGAAACTGTCTGAACACGAAAAATACTATATCTAAATTCAAACGTAATTACAGAGAGTAAAAAATTCATATACATTTAACCCAAATGTTATAATTAAACCGTCAAATTAAAATTCACCTAGAATTACTGCTTACTAATTTCACTAACAACAACAACAACATTCCGTACCTATTCTTCCATCTTCTTCATCACCTTCAAAAGAAAGGCACAATCCCATACCCACCATCCGCCGTCAACGGGTTGGAGAATTTCCGGTCCAGTTGGACCTCAACATCGGTTCGTTTGGCGAACCGGCCCTTTATTCTAGGCCGGGTCTCCGCGTAGGCCTTTCTGGACGCGTATCTGATGGTCTTCTCAAACTTTCTTGTCTTCTTCTTCTCTCTGTACCGTAGAACTCGGGCTTCTCTGTCCATTGGACTCAATTGGGTCGCCGGCATTTGAACCACCGCCGCGGCCGTCGTCGTGCCGGAGAAAAGATCTATTGTCCCTCTTGGTGGCCTCATGTTGGAGATTGATATGTCGCTCACGGTGGCTGTCGTTGTTGACTCCGGTACCACCCCGACCTCCATTGATGACACTGATATCTGATATTGTTGCACAAATACAGAGAATTTTAATAATTTAATTCGATGGTAAACTAATTACCTTAAGCTTTTAAATTAATTCGTATTAGTTTAAAAAATAATAATAATTAAATCAAATGAGTTTATTATGGTATTCATTTGTTTAAAAGCAAAATAAATATATTTAATTAATACTAATATTGTGTTATATAACTATTTTAGTTTCCTTTTTTACGTTTAAAAAAAAAATTACGATTAATATAAAAAGGGTAATTATGAAGGTAAGAGAGAGAGGTAAAGAGGGTTTTACCGCGTGGGTGAGGAAGGCATTATTATAGGAGTAGGAAGGTTTGGAGGAAGAGTGAAAGAATTCAGAGGCATCAACAACGCCTCCGTAGCTCTGCTGCAACAATATCTGATCATCCTTATTCCCTTCAAACTCAATCGGCACAACACTGTCTCCTCCGCCATAGTTGTTCTTCAATCCCTCAAACTCCTCATCCCCATTGCCGAATCCATTATTATTCCCATTGAACTCCACAAAGTTCAAATACTCCTCCTCCTCCGCCTCCTCATCTTCCCCACCAAACAAAAACAGTCCATTATTGCTGTTGTTCTTGTTGCTTCCGCCGCTATTGTTCTTCACTGGATTCATCAGCAGCCAAGAAGCCGTCGCCTCCTCCTCCTCCTCCTCCTCCTCCTCCTCCTCCTCCTCTTCTTCCGCCGTAGGAAACATGGCGCCCTTGCTGATCGCCACGCGCTGGTGCCGTCGGGCCAGTGGGTTAGCCGAGTGGATCTCCGCGTCGCACGCCGCACACAGCGAGGCGGCGTCGGCTTTGCAGATGAATTGGGCGGGGGCTGTCTCGCATGCCTCGCATATTATAGCCCCCCACCCATTGCCGCCGTAGTTACCTTCCGTCTTCAACATAATTGCTATTTTCTCTGCTTACTACTCCTTTCCCCTTTTTATGAATAGAGGGGAGAACTTGGGGTTCAGAATCCACGTTGGACCACGTGGCTTTTAGTTAGTGGCTGCAACAAAGGCAATGCATTATCTTCTGAATCAATGGTGGGACCCACGTATGAGTCAGATGTTTGGGTGTATTTTTCTAATTATTAGTTTAGGATTATCTTTAATATAAATTTGAGTTAATAAAAGTAAAATAATTTAGGACGAATTAAATAATATAGTAAAATAGTTTGATAATATTTTGTGGATCGTCTCCGTCCACTCCTCCTTGGCTTTTTGGAGGTATTTGGTGCACTATAAAGTCAGTATTTTGTTTGGGGCTTAGGTTGGCGAGTAGAAATAATATATAATACTCGCTGTGTCTTGGCCACAAGTTCCTGGGCCCCACTGGACTTGGATTCGATCAAATATGTGGCAGTTAAACACCACAATACCGCGGAGATCTGACGTGGAAGGCTTACACAGAAACATTATTTATTTATTTATTATTATTTTAAGTTTTTTTCAAAATATTTATTTGAATATGTACCCATGAATACCTAGTTGCACCTTGGAACTCATTTCTTCGTAGAGTTGATCGAGTTGAAAGATTTTCTAAAGCTTGTATTTGGGGCGTTTAAAAAGATATAAAATACAAATATATTTTATATTTACAACTACAAAGTAAAGTTTATAATTTTAAATATATTGGACCTAGTAAAACCGAACAACTTACCACATTAAATAGTTGAAAATTCAATGTGGCTCTATATGACATCTGTTCTAGATTTGTTCTCATTCTCGACCCATTTCTTAATAACCTGAAAAACATAAAAAAAAAAAAAAAGAAATGATTGAATATGAAAACCCGGTGAGTAATAGGCTTTTAATCATGTCAATAGGAGATGCTAGGGTACCACACTCATTTCTTGTCTCTCATCTAAGTGGCCTAGGTTTTAAGATTCTTAGTACTTGGTTCTTGTCTCATACATACTCCGGTTTGTATTCATAATTCTAGAGACTCATATCCAGATGTGTACCAGTATTTGAATTTCAAGTTTGGCCCATGGTGTCCCTGACCAACCCAACGTCACTTTGGATTAAGATTTGAATTTTGTATAAATGACCCTGACATCTCCTTGGGTCAAGATTCAAATTTGGCCTATAGCTCGTAACTTCAAAAATCCCTTATGTCTCTCGTGACATGGTTATTGAAGGGAATGAACACTTCATCCTCATAGCGAAAGTATTGGTAACCTGTAATGGCCAGCAAATTAAAAAAAAATTGAGTCTTCAGAAAACCCCGAGAATTTCGATGAGGTGCCGGAATTCTCGAGCAACGAACAGAGTATGCATTCCACGCTTTTCTAGACGCTCACGTTACGCCCAAGCTGCATCAACTCTTCAGCCGCTTCTCCCAAAGACAACCTGCAAGGAAGAGAGAATGGAACAATAGACAAAGAACAAGAAGAAGCAAGATTTTCTGGCAAGTGAAAGAGAAACGTTTTCCAAGACCGATGAACAGAACACGGAACGGGATAGTAACCAGCCAGAGGTCCTTGCACACTCACGGTAAGAAACTGTGAAAAGAATTCTCACAGAATTTGGGAAAGAAATCTCACGGACACTCATTTTTCTTTTGAGAGTGAAGAGATAAATAACACTCTATTTATCTAAAAAAACTCTTTCTATTAGTTCTTTGTTTTTTTCTTTTTCTATGCTTCTTTACCTAAAAAAAAACAATGTATTTATAAGCATTCACATCTTCTAAAACTAATTATAGTCATTAGAATGACACTATTTCGTGAGCCATAAAAAGTCACTGTTTTCTAAGAACACTTTGTCCTTTTTCTTTACCTCTAACTTTTGAATTAAAACTTACTAAAATTAACTACAAATAACATTTAATGTTTATTCAACAAAACTCTCCCATAAATGCTCCTACCCTCTATCATGTCAATCATCTTCTTGTATTTGTCGAAAAATACTTTCGATAGAGGTTTTGTAAAGATACCTACAACTTGATCCTGACTTGCCACATGTAGCAATTCCACACGTCCTTCCTTCACATGATCTTGGATAAAGTGAAAATGAACGTCAATGCGTTTGCTTCTTTCACGGTTAACTAGGTTCTTTGCCAACTCAATTTATGATTTGTTGTTAACTTGAATCACGGTTGCACCTAGTTGCTTTAGCTCCATCTTGCTCAACAAATTTCTAAGTCATATCGCCTGACACACACCAAGATGCTGCCACATATTCAGCTTCACACGTTGAGACTGTCACGATCAGTTGTTTCTTTGAAAGCCAAGTAAATGTTGTGTTGCCCATAAAGAATACATAACCCGATGTACTTTTTTGATCGTCTATGTCTCCGCACCAATCACTGTCAGAGTAACCAACCAACTTGTAATCTTCTGTTTTCGAGTAGAATAACCCAAGTGACATCGTTCCTTGGATGTACCGTAGGACTCGCTTCAACACCTTCCAATGTGAATAAATCGGCTCCCCATGAACCGGCTTATAATGTTGACACTTAATGAAAAATCTAGTCGTGTGCATGTAAGATAGCAAAAACTTCATACCAAACACCGGTACCTATTTGAATTCACTCGTTCTCCTTCATCGTACTTTGAGAGTCTTGCACCTGGCTCCATTGGTATTGATACCGAGTAGCAATTTTCGATCTTGTACTTCAAAATCTCCTTTGCATATGTCTCCTATGATATAAAAATACCTGTCTCTCCTCGTTTAACCTCCAAACCAAGGAAAAACTTCAACAAACTCAAATCTGTCATCTCAAATTCTCATGTCATTGTGCTTTTAAACTCTTTTATCATCTCATCATTGTTACCCAAAAAAATGAGGTCATCGACATAAAGAGCAACAAGTATCACATTATCTCCACTCTTCTTTGTGTAAAGTGCATGCTCGTGGGACATTGCTTGTACCCGTTCTTCTTGAAATATGTATCGATACGAGTATTCCATGCTCGCGGTGCTTGCTTCAACCCGTAAATCACCTTCTTCAATTTTAGTACCTTCTTCTCTTCTCCAATTTTTACGTACCCGGGTGGTTGTTCGAGGTAGACTTCTTCAAGCACACCATTCAAGAATGCCGACTTGACATCTATTTAAAAGATCGGCCATTTGAATTGAGCCGCTTGAGAAATGAGCAGTCGGATTGTCTCCATTCTTGCAACAGGGGCAAACACTTCGTCATAGTCGATTCGCCTTTTGCTTGTATCCCTTCGCAACAAGTCATGTCTTGTACCGCTCTATCTTGCCTTGAACATTCTATCTTTTTCTTGAACACCCACTTCACACCAATGGGTTGACTTCCTTTCGATAATTCTGTTAACTCTCATGTATTGTTGCGATAAATCGCTTTAATCTCCTCATCCATGACAGTTTGCCACTTCTTGTCTCACACCGCCTCTTCAAATCTAATATTTTCAGTGTTGACTTCTAACAATCGAAAGGAAATGGTCAACCAAATAAAAAATGGCCAAAGAAAAACTGTTGGAAGAAGAAAATAACTTAAAATAAAGGGAGAGAGAATATTTTCTGTGAACACCCAGATTGGAATTTGTCATTCAATTAGCATATTTAAATTACAACTTATCCTACAAATAGAAAAGAAAATGTCAACTAAATTGATGCCTCGTTTGTGTGGCTAATCAAATAAATATGATCACTTTAACAACAAAATAGGAAATGTTTAACTAAACAACAGGGATTCATCTAACATTGGGCCTTTGACAAAAGACATACACAAGTGTACCTCATTGAATCATACAAGTCTTGCAAACTTTGCATTTGAGTTGTTGTGGTTCATCTTCATCATCAGAAATTTCTGAGTTTGTTGGTATACTTGTTGGTGCAACGACTAATGATTCTCCAACATCGATATTAACTTCCGTCGAATTGTTCCAGTCTCATTCGCTTGCTTCATTTACTCGTACATCACGACTTACCATCACCATCTTGCTTATCGGGTCAAGTAGCCTGTATCCTTTTGTCTTCTCATCATACCCAATAAAAATGTACTTTTTGCTTTTGTCTTCAAGTTTCATTCTTCGTTGATCCAGTACGTGAGCATAAGCCACACTACCAAACAGTTTGAGATGAGAAATTGTAGACTTTTATTCGCTCCAAGCTTCTAGTGGTGTTTGATCATCTAACTTCGCATGTGGACATCGATTTTGCACATAGATGGCGCATTGCACGACTTATGCCCAAAATTCCTTTGGCATCCTTTTGTTCTTGAGCATTGATCGAACCATGTCGAGAATGGTCCGATTTTTTCTCTCGACCACACCATTTTGTTGAGGGGTGTACGGTGCGGTTAGAAATTGTCTTATGCCTTGCTCCTCGCAATACTCCATGAAAGTCGTCAAGGTATACTTGCCACCTTTATCGGATTGTACAACTTTGATGTGTCTACCAGTTGCCTTCTCCACCATCACTTTGAACTTTTTGAACACCTTGAATGCCTTGAATTTTTCTTTTAGAAAGTAAACCCAAGTTTTTTTGTGACTAATCATCGATAAAGAAAATGAAATACCTTTTACCGCTGAAAGACTCAGGGGTAATTGGTCTTACATATATCTGTATGAATCAACTTGAGAGGTTGTTTAGCCTAAAATTCAGACTTCTTTTGAATTGAGGTTCTTGCATGCTTGCTGAGCACGCATTCTTCACAAAATTTTCCTTCGTAGTCCATGTTGGGTAGCCAGTGCACCATATTCTTGTTTGCTAACTCTTTTAAGCCCCCATGATGTAGGTGGTCAAAGCAAAGATGCCCCAGTGATGCCTTGTCTTCTACGTCGACTCGAAAATAATTTTCTCGTATGCTTCTTAAATTCAGTTTGTACATCCGATTTCTTCCTATCTCGATTCGAGCAACCGAACGCCCTTGCTTGTCCTTTAGGTGTAGCAGAAGGTCTTTTAAGAATATCGAGTAACCTTTATCTGTGAGTTGCCCCATACTCAATATGTTGGTCTTGAAGTATGATACGTAATAAACATCTTGGATTGACCCTATTAAACCATCCTTTTGCAAGAAATGTATCGTACCTCGACCTTTGGCCTCCACCTTTGACGCATCTCCAAATGACACATGACCATCTTCAATCTTTTGCATCTCTTTGAATAGGTACTCATGATCACACATATGGTTGCAAGCCCCTGAGTCGAGGTACCACAGAGTGTAGTTGTTGATGTTGTCTTCATTTTGAGCCATCAAAAGAAGACCTTCATTTGTTACGTCTTCCAAGGCTGGTTGGTTGTTCCTTCCACCTTTTTATCGGCTCGACAATCTTTTGCAAAATGCCCCACTCTACTACAATTGTAACATTTTTCGGAGTTACAATCATTTGCATAGTGACCAAACTTGTTACATTTGTAGCACTGAATGTTGGAATAAATTGATTAGCCACCTCTTCCTCGACTGTGTCCTCTTCCACGCCAATTTGCTTGGCCCGACTGTCCCTTCTTCTTATAGTATTCTTCATGACTGCTTCCTTGACCACCGTGACCATTTCTACAACTTCCACGCCCACGACCTTTATCTTGAAAATTTTGAGAATAGAGTGACTTTTCATTTTTGATTGACACATTGGTTTGAAGTGCTTGATCAAGTGTTTCTTCCTTCTTCTTCTTATGTTGCTCGTGTGTCTCGAGAGAACCGGCGAGCTCGTCAACCGTGATCGTCGCTAAGTCCTTTGACTCTTCTATTGCGCATAAAACATTCTCAAAGTTGTTGGTTAATGATCTCAAAATCTTCTCCACAACTCGTGTCACAGCTAACATTTCTCCGTTTAGGTTGAGTTGGTTTACCATAGTCTGTACACGCGTGATGTAGTCAGAAACACTTTCCGATTCCTTCATCTTCATGCTCTCCAACTCGCCTCGAAGAGTTTGGAGATGCACTTGCTTGACTCAGTCAGTTCCTTTGAACACTTTTCCTAAAATGTCCCATACTTTTTTTTTGAAGTAGTTGCACTGACAATCTTCTCAAAGCTCGACTTGTCAAAGGCTCGGAACAATATGTATAGTGTCACCTTATCCTTTGATCGCATCTCTTTTAACATCTTGTTTTGTGCCGCCGTATAACCCGCAGTTTAGGGTATCTTTTGGTTCTTCGAAACTTTCTTCGACCTCCTCCCATGCATCTTGAGAACTGAGAATAGCTTTCATTTGAATGCTCAAATTCTCGTAGTTTGTCTTCGTTAGTCGCAGTAGTGGCATTTGACCCATCACATCCGTCATTGGCTTTAATACCAATTTGTGAAAAGAATCTCACGAATTTGTGAAAGCACTAATTTTTCTTGAGAGTAGAGAGACAAAAAAACACTTTATTTATGTGAAAAACCTCTCCTCTTACTTCTCTATATTTTTTTTTTCTTTTTCTGTGCTTCTTTATAATAGAAGGAACAATAGCATTCAAATCTCTTCTAAAACTAATTATAGCCATCAGAATGCCATTATTTCCTGAGTCATAAAACACCACTATTTCTTGTTAAAGACTCTTGTCTTTCCTTTACCACTCACTTTTTGAATTTAAAACCTACTAAAATTAACTAAAAATAAGTTTATTCAACAAAAACTCCTACTTACACCAAGCTTTACACCTCTCACCGTCGTGGTCGATGCTCGAAATTTCCTTCATTACTTAAATACCATAGATCTACACATATAGGTACATACGAGGATGGTGGACGTTGTGAGCAAGCACGAGAAGGAAACTGCAAGACCTGAGACAGAAGAACGGCAGGAAACAGGCGCCGGAGTACGATTTACAAAAGAGAGAGAAAGTATCGTCATTTTTGCGAGATTCGGGTAAGGAAGACAAAGTCCATGGATTCGGGTCGGACCTCCATCGGGTATTCCAAATACTATAACACTATCCAACCGAGCAAACCAAATACTCATTCGGCCCAAAATAGCAACGGCCTAAACCTGCAATTGAGACCCACCTGTAACTCAAGACCACTACACGAACAGATCGACCCAAACCTACAGTGGCCCAACCTCACGCCTTGCAACCTACATGCTTGCAGCAACTCGCGCCTCGACCCGGCTCGACCTGCACACGCTTTAGCGCCTCGTTGCGCCACGTGTCGCACTTATGGCCAAAAGCCCCTTCGGCTTATACGGCTTAGTCGACTCGGCTCCACGGCTAAAAAACCAGTCCCTCGATAAAGGATATTTTGCCCAATTTCCACGGTTCTGACCGTCCAAAGTTGAAATTAATTTTGCTTAAGGCAATTAAGGTCCATATAAGGTTTAATTCTCGATTTAAGTTAAATTGAGTTACTAACGAAATGAGATAGACGTTCCAATAGTAAACGACAACGGGCAATACTTTAAAAAATTTTGAGGGATGAAAAACAAACATACTCAAATTTAGGAAAATGCCGACTAAGGCCAACCAAGTAGGTGGTCTTACTATCGGTTTGGTTATAATTATATGTTGTATGATGACACGTACCCGTGGCTTTGCACGTGTCATATGCTCGTATATTCTAGCGGTTATGAAATGATATGTGTACGTTATGATATGTGAATGTTATGTTGTATGTGATAAAATTATATGTTTACGATATGATATGTTAAGATAGAGTATGTTTGAAAACATGCACGTGACATGATATGTGAATGTTATGATATATAATATGATATAATATGTGCATGATATGATTTGATACGTTAAAAGATATGATAAGTTTATGATGACATATGTTCGATGTGAATGATATATGATATGATTGACATGCAAATGATGAATTTGCATAATGCACAACTGCGATATACACATGGAAGTTATGATAAAATATTATGATATAAAGGAAAACACCAAAGGAGTTATTATACCTGATAATGAAATGAAAAATGTTGGGATCTCATGTATCAGTGTGTGTTCATGCATAGGGGATTCCCCTTCTCCTTTTACGATGGTACAAACGCGTACGTTACGAAGCAGGGAAATGATCATTATGTTTACCATAATACTGCTACGATGGTCACTATTTCTAATGGGTGTTCGACATTAGCAGCTACCAGAGAATGCTCGCCCGACGAGAAAGAGGCTCAGGAGGTGTGCGAACCGACTGGTGGATTCATACTCGCACGTGTGGACCGTGTGTAAAATAGTAAATACAATGCAATTACCTGCTTAGGATAGCCGCAGTAGAAATATAGACTGATATGATAAGTCTCACTCATGATTGTATATGCATGCATCTAACCCTGAGAGGGGAGGTCATTTACTGAATATTTCTCAAAATATTCAAGTCATGTGCTACTCTTATTTTTTTCCAGGTAAAGGCAAGGCTTCCCTATACGACTGACGGTGGCAGCACAACCTAGGAGACCGTAACACATGCATAAGGTAGTTTGCAATTTGAATTTAATAGACTATATGTTAGTATAGGTTAGTTTTATTTTCATTTTAGTAGCATAAACATTCGAATAGTGCATTTTACTTTATGTTATTTTCAATTTTTTATTATTTTATTTAAAAGCCTTCTAGAAAACATGTAAGAACATGATAGAGTTTTGAATGAATTATTTACACATAATATGTTTATAATATGTATACAATAACAACTTTAGGTTGAGTAGAAATTTAGAGTCATTATAGAACCGTTTAATTTTATTAAGAATTAAGATAAAACAATAAATATGAGAGAAAGAACTCTACTTGTAGAAACTATCGTTGACCTTGTGTTCGAGTCATTACAAAGAAGATCTTGTGAAACGTGGAATAAATCATATCTCCCCCAATCCAAAAGTCCTATCTACGAGCACTTTTTAAGAATCTTTACTAAATAACATATTTAAATATCTAATATATTATAATATCTCCTAATAAATTTAACTAATTTAAATCTTATTAAAATTTCAAATATATTTTTATTTAATATACATTAGTTTTTAATGTTAGAAAGTATGAGATATAATAAATATATTTTTCTCTATTTTTAATAGATAAGTATTAATTTAAACCCTTTAAATTATGTGTATTTATTTTCTCCATTTATCTTTTAACATATTTAATGTATTAAATATTTGAACGTTTCAAATTAAATATAATTTTTTTACAAATTATAAACTTCAATGATACAAAATTAATTAATTAGACTCTTGAATTAATAGCTTCTATTCATTAATTAGATATTACTCTATAGACCTAGAGTTGCATTCATATGCACTATAGGACAAGTTATATCCATTGATATAATTATTATAAACAAGTTAATACTTCACGAGTTGTTCATAATTACAAAGTCTGTTTTACCCCTATAATTGTATCTTTCATCTTAAGTATCATTGATTCTTTAATAATAAAATAAACTAAGTCCCTCTTGGATCAATGGGAAGGTGAGACCCTATTGTTGAAGTCACGAAATTAACACTTAAAAGAACAACTCATCTACTTTTCTTATATGGAAAGGAGTGAAATTCATCTTATGATATTGTGTTCCAAACTTCTTATTTGGTCAAGTCCCAAAATGGTCGGCATATTAAATTAGCTATAAGAGTCATTCTGACCCATGCAAATCAAAGGACAAGCTCTCATAGGCAAAGAGTTCATAACTCACTCAAGATTAAGATGAAGTCGCAAGATCGTCATATGAAATATTAATTTTCTCAATTAACAGATTATAAAGAGAGATTAAATATTTATTGATCTAGTCTTATACAAACTCTGGTATAGGATATCTCACTTGCATGTCTCCATAAGAATGATTTTGATCAAATTATTATAAAGTGGGTCGTATCATAGTGTTACCAGGACAAGACACCCAATCTTATCCATATACTATATGTTAGGATCGCAGAAAAACGCATACATTCGATCAAGATGAACACAAAGAAATAGGAGAGAGAAAATGCAAAAATGAATATTGGCTAAAGATTATGATTTCAGTATGTACAAGAGAATAGAAGGAAGAAAGTACATCTTTAAAAAACCGACTAACGGATATATATATATAATGTATAGTACAGATATAACACCTACTATAAATAATATCTACCATATATATTTTTACTTGAACATGATAGTCTTTTCAATATATATATTTTTACTATAAATAGTCTTTTCCATATATATTTTTATAAGAATGGAATAAACTATAAATAGTCGGACTCCATATCCCAAAACTATACACACTTTGTTACTTGAACATGATACTCTTGTATATCAACCACATTGATATGACTCATAAATATTTTATTATTATTTTTTTTAGAATTGAAATAAACTATTTTAGACATAAATTCATACATAAACTATTATTATATCAAAATAGCATTTATACCAACATAGTTCAAACACAAAATAAGAAACGAACTCAAAAGAAATATTTCAAAATATACTAAGTTTGGAAATGAAGGTTAGTCTATGACCCTCACCCCAAAGTTCACTCTCATCCTCAACTCAGTAAGTAGCCTACTTGTCAGCTCTTAATCGCAACCTTAAGTTAGGATGTTGAATCTTATTGAGTTTTAAGGGGCTTCACACTTAAAGCTCATCTGGTTACATGTCACTTTCTCATCCTAAAAACTTCCCCTAAAGTGACCCTTAATTCTCTCCTTGTGAACACATGAGTGGTGCAATCATGATCGTGTCATCCTGCAGGTAAATCCTGATGCAGGAAATCTTATCTAGGCGAGGGAATTAGGAGGCCCTATGACATCCTACTTGCGATACATAGTGCAGGGCATCCCATTTAGAAGAGGAATAAGGACCTTGTAGTACACTGTGTGATGAGAGATAACGATCACTTTTGGGCATGAATCCTAGCAACTTATTTACCATAGGGCGTTGAGTATGATATTCAATGATCCTAAGTATATTTTTGGTACATGATTCATCAATGAACCTAGGCTTACTCGAGATGAATATTATAACATGAGGTTGTCTTACAAACTTATTAGGTATAGCTTAGGTAGAAATTAGAAGGGAGCGTAAAAACTTACTAGTATCTTGATAATCCAATTTTAAGGTTGTGTCTAAAGTTCTAAATAAATTAGGTGTCTTAAGGGTTATATGATCAAGTCTCTAATTACTCATTTGTACTCATTTGTATGCAGGAGGAGATGTTAAGTCCCTCAATTTTACCATAAGACTACTTCTTCCGTATATTTTTATTTCTATCTCATCAAAATTTTGTTTACCTGAATTCATACTTTGCTTCGCATATTTATGAGTTTTCTAGATATTGTGAATGTTGAACACATAAACACTCGCGCACTTAGTAGAAACTACTAGTTTGTATTGCTTGGGATTATGAACTAAGTAGGGTGGATGAGCATTTATACTAGATGGTAGTCAATCTATTCCTAAAATTTCTCAACGTTTTTTCTAAAGTAAATCATTTTCCTAAATTTATTCCTAAAATCCTAAATTATTTTCTTAGCATAAATACACTCCCTCATACAATGATTGTGCTTAATCCTATTGGGCTAGTAATGATATTTTAACACTCTCCCTCAGCACTAGTCCTCATTCGCTGCACCACAACGAAAGCTCTTATGTGTGCAAGTATTCAGCTCTTTTGTAGACAAGTCTACCACTTGGTCATCCATATTCTTCCTTCAAGACTTTGTCTCTAATAAAATTGTAGTGCACTTCCACATGCTTTGTTCTGCCCATCGAATTTTCTACTAAACAAATCACACATTGGTTGTCGCATTGAAGTGGTATCGAATAGTCAACTTTCTGGTAACAATCTTTCATCAGAAGTTTCAGCCATGTACATTCCTGAGCTGCTCCTGCCACCACTCTGTACTTTGCTTCTCTAGTTGACAATGATACAGTTGGTTGTCTTTTTTACACCAAGAAATTGTTCTCGAACCGAGCTTAAACACATACCCAGTGATTGATCTTCGGGTATCGTGGTCTTCTACATAGTCGACATCACTATATCCAGCTAGCTTCTAGTCTTCGCTTCTTTTGTACAAACGATCGTAATTGATTGTACCTTTGACACATCTCAAGATCCGTCGAGCCGCATCCAAATGAGGCTTCTTCGGACTTTGCATATGTTGACTAATAACTCCAACTTCATTTTCGAATTTCTTTGGTTGGTTCATGTAGAACTCTCTGTTTAACTCACCGTTTAGGAAAGCATTCTTCATATCCATTTTCCATAATTTCCACTCTTTATTTACTGCAAGTACTGGAGGAACCTATATGATAGTTATCTTCATCCCTGGACAAAACATTTCATCATAGTCTAGCCCATATTCTTGAGAGAACCCTCGAACGACATATTGAGTCTTGTATCTTTCAATTGATCCATCCGAGAGACACATTATTTCGTAAGCTCACTTGCAAGAGATGGATTTGACATCTTCTGGTCTTGGTATTAGTTCCCAAGTTTGATTTTGCTCAAAGGCTATAATTCTTCCTCATCGCTTTCTCCCAAGTTGAGTTTTGTGATACTTCTTCATTTGTCTCAAACTCATTAACTTCGTCTTCTACTGCATTGGCATACTCTGGATTTGGCTTTAAGATTATTTCTGATCGTTTGAGTTGTTGAGGTGTCATTTCATTTTCACTAGGTTTTGGTTGAGTCACTTCTTGCTCACCAATATCAGTGTCACTTGAATCTTCAGGTACATCAACATTTAAGAAAAAGTGTACAATTTGCTACCTCATCTTATGTGGAAGAATTTCTTCAATGTTGTCCAAGTCTGATAATACTTCCTTCTTCGAGGGTCACTCTGCTTCAATTGCGTCACTATGATCGTCAATCATGTGGTTTGAACATCCTGAATCAACGATCCAATCATTCTCATAATTGATATGGTCTCTCATTATCGCCATGAGTGCTAGCTCATCTTCTTCTATGGCATACAGTATCTCTGCATCCCATTCCTCCTCCATCTCCATGTTGGAGAATGTCACATTGCTTTCGACAGATTTTTTCTTGGACCAACGATCTCTGGACATGTGGCCCTTTTTCCCGCGTAGCAGATGCCTTCAAATCTCTTCCCTTGAGAGTTATTGTTATTGTTCTTCTGAGCTCTCCATGGTCGTACAATTCCTTGGTGACTTCTTCTTTTGTCACCATTGTATACACATTTGGTAGACGACCTATTATTGCTCTGGCTTTCACTTGTGTAGAGTGCTTCTTCTTCACCCTTCAATGTGATACCTCCTATTTGTTTAACATGACTTCTTGACTGGCTAACAATTTTTCATACTTTACAAGTGATGGTTGAGTGGGCCATCCTTCTAAAGCAATAATAAAGCTTCTATATTTTGGTCGCAACCCGTGGATTATAATCCTCTCCATTCGACATTCTATAATGGCAGACTTCGGGTCTAGTTCAATAATCTCTTGACAGATCGACTTGACCTTGTGGAAATATTGAGCAATTGTCATGTCACTTTGTGAAATTGACAACAACTCATTCTCCAGAAGTTGTAGCCTCGTATCATTCTTCTTTGAGAACAACATCACGAACGTGTCCCATGCTTCTTTCGGTGTCTTGTCATCCCAAATATGCTCTAACATCTTTTTTTCGATTGGGTCTTCAAAGCAAACATTGCTTTGCCTGCTTTGATTCTCCATTTGCACAAGGCACCGTTAGAATCCTCCTCTAGCGGCATGGTTTTGCACCCGCCAACAATCTTCCAAAGATCATGTCCTTGTAAATAGGACATCGTGCATGTCGCGCACTTGTTGTAGTTGTTGTTGTTGAGTTTCTTGATTCCTCTTACGATTTGAAAATCCTCCATCGTGTTGACTATACCTCAATAATACCAAACAAGCTCTTTCGACACAAGACTTGTAGAGTCACAGACTACTCACAATACAAAAGAAACTCACTCACTACTAATCTCAAAAAATTGTTTCTAATGTGGAAGATTAGACAAAGCTGTAACCACATAGCATGCTAAGAATTTCAAGAGATTAGATAACCTACATTAACCTCGCTCTGATACCAGATTGTTGAACACAACTCTCTGTGGGAAACACTCGCACGCTTTATTAAGACCAATCGAGAAGAGATTTACAAAACACTCTGTAGAAACTACTACTGTATATTGCTTGAGATTTCTTGTGATTATGAACTAAATAGGGTGGAGGGTATTTATACTAAGACTAGTCAATCTATTCCTAAAATTTCTCGTTTGTACTAAAATAATAAATCATTTTCTTAAATTTATTCCTAAAATTCTAAATCATTTTCTTCGCATATATATAGTCACTTATACAATGGTTGGGCTTAACCGTATTGGGCTAGTGGTAATATTTTAATCGTGAATTCGTTAAGTATTGTATTATTTATTGTCCTAAAAAGAGTAGAAAGCAAGCCAAACCCTACAACAATAATATACATTTGTATAACATACACTAAAATTGTTTTGGTATAAGTTGAATAAATAATAAAAAAAAAAAGTTATTCAAAACTCAACCTAATCTACTCCAAGAGCTCAAAATTGAGAGCTTGCAAACCTAATTTAACTCTCTTGATTCAAGTTAGGCTCATATTTTTATCAGATTGACGAATTTTTTAACACTTTCGTATTATTTGTTCGGGGGCTCGTATAAGGTATGCTTCGGCCTCCCGATCCGAGAGGGATGCGACTGTCTCCTCGCATGCAGCTTACGCCACTCAAGGTGGCCCAATCCGAAATGCCCCTACATGTATTGTATAGAGAGGTAACTAACTAATTGTCTATTCTTCGGTCTGTATTTGGATCTGGATCTGGACATCATCAATTGGCGAGGTTTATTTGGTCAAAGAATTTTAAAATTATACATGAAATTCATATGGGGAAGTTTGATAAACATTGTGGGTATTATATTATTTAGAATAAAGCATATTTGATCTTTGATTTTCATTGATAGAACTTGGTAACAAATTGGTTGATAAAGCAAATAATTTAGAACACTTTTGTTGACTCATTTCCAAGAGTTTCATGTGTTCTAATTCTTTATTCTTTCTAGAAATTATTAGAATGTTTATTGTGGTGGGTAGAAAACAAAGTCGCGGTTTTCAAAATAAAATAAAATACAAAAGAATACAAAGAATATTTATATATTGACATGTGGATATTGTTGCAAAATGAAAGATTGATATCAATCTGAAAGGTGAATGGATATCCTTCTATTTGATGTCACTGCTCATCCAATATTAAAATATCAACCAAAATATTATTTCATATGAATAAAAATATTACAATTTTCAAATAGTTTTTTTTTTTATAACCGAATTCATCTATCTCCAAATGATAAACGGTTTATTAGATTTATGTTCGGCTTATATTAGTCTTTGATTTTTAAGTAATCAGGAGGCTACCCTACGTCAATATGAGCTTTAGATTCGTCCTTAATTTTTAAACAATTAGGACGTCAACTCCCGATAAGTCTTAGAAAAACCTTAATTTTCAAGTAACACAGAAGCTACTCTAATTCAAGAGAGCTCAATGTTAACTTTTGATTGGTAAGCAATTAGGATGCTAACTTAAGATAAGGTTTAAGATAGCCCTTGGTTTTCAAGTAACCAAAAGGCTACCCTAACTCATATTGAGTTCAAGTTAGCTCTGGATTTTCAAGTATTCAGTATGTTTTCTCAAGATAAGATTTAGGGTTAGTTTTTTATTTGCAAGTAATCCAGAGGCTACCCTAAATCAAGACGAGTTCAAGGATAGCTCTTGATTTTCAAGTAATCATGATGCTACCTCAAGATAAGCTTTAGGATACCCCTTGGCTTTCAAGTAATTGGTAAGGCTACCTTAACTCAAGATGAGCACAAGGTAAGCCCTTGATTTTTAAGTAATCAGAATGCAGCCTCAAGATAAGCTTTAGGGATAGCCCTTGATTTTTACGTTATAAAAAGGTTACCGTAAATCAAGATGAGCTCAAGGTTAACTCTTGATTTTCTAGTAATCAGGATACTGTCTCAAGATAAGCTTTAGATAGACTTTGATGTTTAGGTAATCAACATGCTACCTCAAGGCTATGAATTAAGTTTACCACACTCTCAAGCCCTAAAGTAACACTATATATTTACCATACTCTCAAGTCCTAAAGTAACACTATATAAGTCCCAAATCCATTGAGATATGAAGACGGTAAGATACCAAGGACAAGGTTCAAGAACAAGAATTAAGAACCAAGCATAAGAGCTAAACATGAATTGAGATCCAAATTAACATAACAAAAAACCTAGAGTCTTAGAAGTAAGGTTCTTAGATAGAACAAAGATTAAGAACTAAGGTTCTTAGATAGAACAAAGATTAAAAACTCACAACCTAAGACCAAGGTCATTAGGTAAACCCATGAAAAGAACTCGGGACTCAAGAATAGAATCTAAAGGCCTTAGTTCTCAAAACAAGAACAAGAACATGAAAAGACATGAGCGTGGTACCCTAACAACCTCATGAACATGATTAAGAGACTATTAAGTAGGCTACTTACTAAATCTTTATGTTCATTCCTATCTCTCATATTTTTTAGGTGACAAGAAGGAACTGGTTGAGGATAGAACGTAAATTTGAAGCAGGTGCATACAAGCCTACTATTTAAATTCTTTAAGTTGTTTTGTTTAGTCAGTTAAATATATTAAACTCAATTTTAGATTTGTAAATAAAATGTACTTATATTTGAAAAAATTTACAATATTTTATCTCGTCTTTGTTTCCAAGTTTTTAAATCACGACTCGAGTTAAAAAATTGGATCGGGACAATTTTGATAATAAAAATGGTGGGTTTGAAAGATAATTTTATAAAGGAAGAAGAGGAGACTATAACGTATCTAAATAATAGGGCAAGTTCTTTCAAAATAATTTTTTTTTTCCCAAAATTCAAAGAGAGTTTTACTTATGGAAGGACGGCACGTCCAAAGCGCGTGGCTCCAGACAATACAACAACCTGCGCTTAATATAAAAACAGCTCCCGATCTTTGTCGGCGACCCAATGAAGTACAACGCCACTTCACATCGTTGACAGTCAATGCCTACATGGCAACCCTTTCCGTTAAAAGTCCAACCCGGTTTCTCCGTTACCTACACGTGTTCTTCTCCTATTGGACCACACTCTTCAACCCTCCATTTTAAACCCCTCCCCCTCCCCAACCCTTCTCGTTATTTCCTGCTAATTCCCAATCCGTTTCTCTGGGCTCGATTTTCTCGAGGTAATAATCCTTACTTTTTGATCGCATACTTCTTAGTTTCTTCTTTCCTTTTCATTTTCCTCCTCTTTTTTTTTTTTTTTTTTTTTT
>NW_019272021.1:727119-791295 GCF_002738345.1 Cucurbita maxima | reverse complement strand
TTCATTTTCCTCCTTTTTTTTTTTTTTTTTTTTCGTTAGGGTTCGATTATGTCTAGGGATTTCGTTACTTTTACACCGTTCCATTCGGATTGTTTGTTTATAGGTTTGAGGTTTTCCTTTTCCCGATTTTTCTTGCTGGATGTTGAGATCTAGGGTTAACGTGAGGGTGACTTAAAGTTTTTGCTTTTTTTCCCTTTCTATTTCCTTTTCTGTTTTTGGAATTCCTTGATTAATTGATCGTGATTTGCTTTTATATTGCCTTTTTTGATTGGTTTTTTAATTTAACTATTGTTTAGCCTGCCTATAAAGTATACGAAAAATGGGACCTGAATTCTCTTCTTACCTTTGTGATTTAATTTGGAGACTTGGATTGCTTCTAGTCTCTTGGGTATGAGTGGGTGGGTAAATGCTAGTTGTATTGCTGTATGGAAGATTGATGAATTTAAAGTATTCATTTATCACTCAATTTCTGGATATGTTCGGTCTACTGATTTATGATTCGATCCTATGGATAGCGAAATGGAAAAAACACATTTGAGTGGCTGAAACCTGAAACGAAATTGTTGCTGGATCTTAATTCTGGAATTGTAAAAACTTGAATTGCAATGTATGTGATCTGATTTTCTTCCACTTTTCTTTGTGTTTGTCTGGTAGAGAATTAGTAGTTTGTTAAATTGAGGATGTCACGTGTTGATTCTGCACGGGAGGAAAATGTTTACATGGCCAAGTTGGCCGAACAGGCAGAACGATATGAGGAAATGGTAGAGTTCATGGAGAAAGTTGCAAAGACAGTGGATGTCGAGGAGATGACCGTTGAGGAGAGGAATCTCCTCTCTGTAGCTTACAAGAATGTCATTGGGGCTCGAAGGGCCTCATGGAGGATTATTTCTTCCATTGAGCAGAAGGAAGAGAGTCGAGGAAATGAGGACCATGTCGTAATTATCAAGGATTACCGTAGCAAAATCGAGACTGAACTGAGCAAGATCTGTGATGGGATTTTGAGCCTACTTGAGTCTCATCTCATCCCATCAGCCTCATCTGCTGAGTCCAAGGTGTTTTATCTCAAAATGAAAGGTGATTACCACAGGTACCTGGCTGAGTTTAAGACTGGAGCTGAAAGGAAAGAAGCAGCTGAGAGCACACTGTTAGCCTACAAGTCTGCTCAGGTCAAGTTGCCCGCACCTCGAATTTCTTCCCTCTCAGTTTATATATATTACTGTTTCTATTACTTGGTGGTGCTTTTGGTAACACTTAGTCTCTGTTTTCTGGATGATTGTCAACCATAAATACAGGATATTGCTCTTGCTGAATTGGCTCCTACTCATCCAATTAGGCTCGGTCTTGCTCTTAACTTCTCAGTGTTTTATTATGAGATCCTTAATTCGCCAGACCGTGCTTGCAATTTGGCAAAGCAGGTAATGCTCTAATGCTCAATTGCACTCAATTTGGTAATGCTTTATTAAAAGAAATTGGTTTCTTTTAATAACTCAATTTGGTTAGCTGATGATAACATTATTTTGCTCACGACGTGCTTATTCTCTTATTACGCAAAGGCTTTTGACGAAGCAATTTCTGAGCTCGACACATTGGGTGAAGAATCATACAAGGATAGCACCTTGATCATGCAACTCCTCCGAGACAACTTGACCCTTTGGACTTCAGATATTGGGGTAAGTAATGTGTCTGCTCGTGCCTCAACAACGAATTGCTTTGCTCACACAATTTTGTTTTCAAGAAACGTCTTGCTACTCCTGTTCGACTTCTGTTTTGCACTGCTACCAATCTTACTTTTGCACAATCAAGTCGTAAACCTGTAGCAGTCTTCTATTGTCTTTTTCTCCTCTAATAGTAATAGTCTTTAGATCCAAAGTAGAGAACAGATCCATGAGATGAACCACAAACCTAAAAACTTCCAAATTGCTCTATTAGAGCAAGATGGTGGTACACACGAGCTGGCTCTTAGCCAATTGCCATAAATGACCATATAGGGAAAGTTCGTAGCAATGTCCTGTCATGTTCTGGAACCTGCTGTGTCTAGTCTGATCTGATCTTACATATCTGATTTTGTGACAACTTCTGTAGGATGAAGCTGGCGATGAGATTAAGGAAGCATCGAAACGTGAATCAGGGGAGGGCGGACAGTAGTTTTGGTTGTTAGTTGATACTTGATAGGCGTTGTACTCTGTACTTTTTTTCATTTTTCCCCTGTTCTTTAGTGTTGTTGTTGTTGTTAGTAGTAGTTCTGTATGAAATGTTCTTGATTGATAGCTTTGGCTTTTGAGTGCAAGATCTGGATGCACTTTTAGGGCCTTTGAATACTCCTTCAGAAGTAATGTGGTTTTATTATTCATGAGAAGGAATTTTTGTTTGGTGTTCGAATGTCATGGAATATCAACCTTTTGGTATAAACTCATTGATCCATTGTCTTCTTCAGTCTATATTCATTGAGGGCTGCTTCATTTCTCTTTAATCTTATTTTTGAACTGTGCTTTGCTCATAATTTTTTAATATTAGTCAAAAGCCCATTGATGAATGACATTTGAAGCACTAAAAAAAGTGCATTAACATGGCGAAAATTATTTTATGAGAAGTTTCAACCTTGTAGCGAAAGAGATCAAAAGCATGTTTTTGTAGGTGAGTAGTTTTGGTGTGCAACTGTGAATCATACATACCATTCAATTCCTCACATCATATAAGCGTTCATCTTTATCGTGATCTTCGAGAGGGAAATGATGTGAAGACCAATGTTGTTCGTCAAGAGCAAACAGAGAACGGTTGTGCAAATCTGTATCAGTAGGACTTTTGGGTATCAAATTCAGAAATGGCTACAAATTGCAAGGTATTGAAATAGCTGTTGGGATATAGGATATGATTAAATTTGTCCTACATTTAAACTCCTTCGAGATGGTTTAGATGGTTTTTCTATATTTCATATTTATAGTGTTGGATATGACTCAAAAGAATTAACAGAAAACTCAATGGGAGAATTTCTTTGAAACATTTTCAATTCTTTTGTTGTGAATAGAGCATAATCAGATGAAATAAATCAAATAAGCATAAATCCAATTAAGTAGAGGAACGATTATAATAAATCTCCTAAATAAATCCTTCCTCCACAATTTGTCAATTTCTAACCATTCTCCAAAAATTGCATTTAGTAACTTCCAAGTTTACATTGGCTCACAATTTCCGGGGTAAGCTTACTTTGTTCGAGATTCTCATTTCCAGTAACTCCCGCATCTCTAAGCTTACTTTATTCGAGATTCTTCACTCCCAGTAACTCCAGCATCTCTGCAAACGTACCTTTGCTAGGACTTTGGTGAGAACATACGCATGTTGCTCTCTAGTGCATATGAACTCAACAACGATCTGTTTCTTCTCGACACACTCACAGATGAAGTGGAAGCGAGTGTCAATGTGTTTGCTGCATCCATGAAATATCGGATTCTTCATCAAAACAATCGTAGATTAATTATCAACGTTGAGAGTTACTGACTTTTGTTCACTTTCCGTCACTTTGCTCAACAAATTTCTCAGCCATAATGCTTAACATGATGCGTAGTTGCTAGCATGAACTCAGCCTCATATGAAGATAGTTGAGAGTTACGGACTTTTGTTCACTTTTGATCACTTTTCTCAACAAATTTCTCAGCCATAATGCTTAGCATGATGCCGTAGTTGCTAGCATGAACTCAGCTTCACAGGAAGATAGTGTCACACAGTTCGCTGCTTCTGAGATATCCAAGAGATTAAATTTTCGTTGAGATGAAACACTATTCATGCGGTGCTTTTTCTATTGTCAGTGTCTCCAGCTAAATCATTATCGGTAAAACCGACTAGTTCTTTAGGACCTCACCATCTTTGATACATTAGCTTGTAGCTTGTGGTTTCCTCCCCGTAGTGGAGAATGTGCTTAACCATTTGATGATGCATCATAGTATGCTTTTCCATGTACCTACTCATCATTCCAACAACATATGAAAGATTCGGACGGGTATGAGTCAAGTACCTCAAACTTCCGATGATGCACCTATACTCAAGGGAATTCACTAAGCTTTCTTCAGCATCTTTTTCGAGTTGTAACTTTGCTGCCAGGGGATACTTGGTTGGGTTGCGCTTGTCATTTTAAATTGTTGCAACACCTTCTTAGTATAGGTCGATTGCTTTATCATGATGCAACTTCCTTTGGTCTACTTCAATACCGAGGCAGTATTTGAGTAACTTGAAATTAGTCATCTCAAATTCTTTCATCATTTACTACTTGAACTCTTTGATGCTTTCCTCACTTGTATCAGTGACGATCAAGCCATCAATGTACATGCCAACTATGAGTGTTTTAGTTCCATTGTTTCTTGTATACGTTGCTTGTTTATGCGAACATTTCATTAAGTTTAGACTCTTTAAACTCTTGTCCGGATGTATGTTTCATGCCTTCGGTGCATGCCGTAAATCGTAGAGAGCCTTTGATAACTTGTACACTTTGGGCTCTTCGGTTTTGATGATAAAACCTTCAGGTTGGGCGACGTACATTTCTTGGAGGTCACCATTTAGGAACATTTACTTGACGTCCAAGTGATGGACCTCCCACCCATGTTGAGATGCGAGAGCAAGAATCAACCTTACAATGTCGAGTCTACCACTATTGGGATTTATGTCCTAAAGCCTCGTAATTAATTATTTAATTTTAATAATAATTTTTATTATTTTATTTAAAATTTAGTATTATCCATGGTATGAAAACTCAAAGTTATAATGTTATCTTGAAGAGTATGTGATTGACATACAAGAGAATCGTGTTGAATTAATTGTAACGCCCCTAATTTTCTAAACCTAATTAGTGACGTCACCCATGCATGTAATTCATTACGTGGAAGCTCGTCATAAATAACTTTGGAAAAACACAACAGAGTCCTTCATAAAGATTCATAAATCCAAAACAAACCTATCTCCGAAAATAAACCTTCAATAACTAAATTCAAAATAAATCTAAATAAAACAATAATCAGTGCAAGTGCTATAACTTAAAAGAGTCAAATAAAAATAAATTCCTAAAAATATCCCATCTCCAACTTCCATGGTGTCCTTAACTCTGCCGTCAACTGTACATTGGCGTCTTTCCTTTACCTGAAAAATGTAGGTAGCACGTGGCTTGAGTATTTTTTGAAATACTCAGTAAGTCACCCCACTGTTGGGGTTAGAAATGCAAACACATGCAACATATGAGCGGGACCTAACTTTTCATAAACTTTACATAGCCTTGGGCGCTTTTCTATTTTGGGTAGGATTGGGTGTGTGGCACTCCTTCACACACAGCCCATGTATGCGTACATGGATCCACCAAGCGGGCACGTATACATACTCCCTGGGCCTGACTTGGTCGGGCACAACGTATTACACGTTGCCGGACACCACAGAACAGAAAAGGGCCCGCATGATATCATGACAAACATAAATATCGCAATTCATTCTTTCGTATTATAGAGGGGAAGAATCCCGATGCACGTGACGTACATATATGCATGATATCCCTTAACATATCTAACATGGCATTATATAAGCAGTGCTAACATCGCAAATACGTTTCTTACATTACATGACATCTCACATGATCTACATTACATGGCATATTACATGTTGCATAAACATCTCATGACGTGACTCGATAATACTACGTATATTCATGGCATCGATCAACATGTTCATGATATATATTACTAACATATCATTCATAACTTCACATAACATAAACAGTCAACAGTCAACATAACCCATTACGTTTCATAGCATAAATAGTCACACAATTCATACATCATATAGTTGTATCACATAATAAAACATGGTGCATGCAGGGGCCACAGGGCACGCACCATCATACAACACGTAGTACACTAACTCCAATAGTAAGGTCACTTAACTCGATGGCCTTGACCGAAGTCACTCACAACAAATAATCCCAACGGTTAAATACATCCTATAATAACCACATAAAAACTTAGAAACCTTTCCTAACATACCCTAGCTAAATCTCATCCTATTTATCAAAATAAACTCCCAACCCAATCTGTCTATGACGGTTAGGAACCATACTGACCTCAAAGGGTAAAACTAAGGGCAGAAATCACTTCGGAAGGGTCAAAAACTTTGGAATCGATATATTATAGTGATACTGAGCCAATAAGCCGAGCTACCGAGTCGACCAACTAAGCCGCCAAGTCGAGCTGCGGGAATTGACGGAACCAAGCTGATTTCGTACCTGTGCAAGCTGACCACACTGTGTACGCGTGCGAAGCTGCCGGAGTTGTTGGGCGTGCATCTGCGGCTCGACCCGTTTCCAAAAAACCTCTCCCTTACCCGACAAGCGACAAAACCCTAGTTTCTGCCTCCCCGATTCCAGCGACGGGCCGACGATCCCACAACGTCCTCAACACCGATTTCAAACGGTCAACCTTCTTTGACACAATGATCCCAACATCAATACCTTACTTCCACTCGAATCATTTTTCCAAAATATCAACCCTAATGTTCCGGAGGAAAGTTTGGGAGAAAAATCATTTTCAAGGGAGGTAAAAGGTTGGGCATAGGAATATAAAAATAATCTCTAGACATTTCTCAATAAGGCATTCTAGGGTTGGATAAGGAAACTTAGAGAAATAGGAATGTTTATATTAAGCAATAAAATTCTCGCAGGATATCCCTCGATTTCTCGGGAGATTACATTTAATTATTTATTTATTTTTAATTTGATTTATTTTATTCCAGAAACTCGAATCGTTACAGTAATAACCTAAAGAGCTTATAGTATATGGATAAGGTTGGGTGTTTTATCCTGATAGCACTATTGATACGACCCACTTTGTATCGTACAAATGATTTGATCCAAAGCATTCATGTAGAGACATGGGGTATCCTGTATAATGAGTTTGTATAAGATTGAACTAAGAAATATTTAATCTCTTTTTATAAATTTGTTAAGAAAATTAATATTTCACATAATGATGACTCGATCTTAATCCTTAGTGAGTTATGAAGTTCTGCTTATGAGGGATTGTCCTTTAATTTGCATGGGTGAGAATGACTTTTGTTGCCGATTCAATATGTCTATGCCTACCATTTTGGGGACTTGACCAAATAGGGAGTTGGGAGCATAATATCATGAGAAGGGACCCCACCTTCTCATTGGCTCGAGAGGGACTAATCATAAACAAATTGTCATTGGAAAATCAGTGGTGCTTAAGGTGAAATGTAACGACCCTGTTCATTAGAAAATCAGTCGTGCTTAAGGTGAAATGTAACTGACTCTAAATTTTCTATTTAATCTAAAGTCACTACTCTATACATATCATCAACATTGAATGCATGCCTACCAAGGTTTAGATGTGCACACAGAGAGTGGAACTGACTATCAGTTCATCCTCTTGGCCGATAAAACTACAATATTGTTCTGTAGTAATCGCTCGTGTGCATCATGGTGTTTCCTGGCTTGTCAGTCCTCTCTTCCGTCGTGTTATCTGCACTATACGACACAATGAGTTTTGATGAGGTGATTGTCGGTGTCGTGCTCGTCATGAGGTAACTCAACAGTCTTTTCTTTTTCTCCCTCATTTTTCCTCTGCATCATGTTATTTTTCTTTGCAGTTGGATTTTGTGAGGCGTGGCTGAAGGTCGTTGGAGTATTCTTGGCGTCGGGGAAACCTGTAGGATGAGGGTGTGAGAATTCTCGCAAGTCTTCGAAATTCTCGCCCCCTTTTTTTTGGCAACCACATTTTTTTTTATCGTGATATGAAAGTTGTAATTATAGGGGTAAAATGTACTTTTGACTCAACTATAATTATGAAAAACTCTGTAAAAGATTGATTTGCTTGTAATGATTATATGTATGGACATAGCTTGTTTTACCGTACATAAGAGTGCAATTCTAAGTCTATAGCGAAGTAACGTATAGTTAATAAATGAAAATTGATTAATTAAAGAGTTTTTAATTAATTTTGTATCATTGGAGGTCATAGTTTGTAGGTCCATAAGGTCCCATTTACCTCAGAGTAACCCTAAAAAGGATCAATTTAATTTGAAGTGTTTAAATTAATATTTAATATATTATATATATTAAATATAAAGAATAAAATAGATTTAATTTGAATATTCAAATTAATATTTAATATATTAAATATATTAAATCAATAGATAAAAGTAAATTTAATTTGAAGGGTTCAAATTAATATTTAATATATTAGATATATTAAAAGAAAAAATTTATATTTATTGCATTTGATACCATTAAATATTAAAACAAAGGATGTATATTGATACATTATATAAAAATATATTTGAAATTTGAATGAGATTAAAATTAATTAAATATATATTAAAATATCTTATAATATTTAAATATGATTTATACCAAATATCATAACAAAAATTCTACTAATCCTTATAAATAGGCGAGCCAATAACACATAAATCTCTCCCACTTTCTTTGGCTAATGAAACTAAGCTCTAGAGAATTCTCTTGAAACTCTCTTCTCCAATTTCTTGGCATTTTCTTTCAAGAGGCTCCCACAAGCCTTAAACTTGTGTTCGAGTCATAGCAATAAAGAACTTGTGGGATGTGAAGAACTTTTGCATAGTTGAAATACTTCAAGGAATCTTACAAGCTAGGATTTCTACAAAGATAGAGTTCTTGCTCTTATATTTATTGATTTTTTTAATTCTTAATAAAATCATAATGGTTCTTAATGCTTCTGCTATATAGATGAAGAGTTCATTCCCTTCAACCACATTCACAAAAACCTCTTCAAAATCAACTCCTTATTGGTGCACATATCATTTTGCCACAAGTTTTGTTTTATGCTTGATAACATTTCTTTCCCTCGATATTCAAATTGCATAGTACGAAATAACATAAAAACGGATTCATTAAAAAATCCCACTCGATATTCAAATTGTTTCTTTTTGATTTCACAGGAATCAATAAAACATAAGAAATATTTCAATCCGGTGAAATTTCATCCAAATGTAGTAGGATCAGAATGAAGAGAACTATGGCTGATTTCAACAAAGTTGAAGAAAAAAAGAATTTTATTTATCTTACCGACTGGGGTAATTCTAGAATTTTTTTTGATTGAATTATGATCCATCCAAAGAGCAAAAAGAATCGACTAATTATTCTATGATTCATAAATTTTGACTCGATTTCTGTATGGGATAAAGAGTTGTTGGTGAAAAATCGAAAACGGTAAAAGTCGATTTTTTATAAAAAAAGGAATCATAGTTTAAAAAACTAAATAGAATCATGAGCTAAAAGTATCCATTAAACATAGTTAAAAAAAAATTCTTTTTATAGTTAGAATTCGTTGGACGTTCTTCTTCAACTTAAGCACCCACTTTAAACCCTTGGACTTTTGTCTAGGCAGTAAGATAGTGAGTACTCATGTCTCGTTCTTCTCAATGGCTTCAAGTTCTTTTTGCATGACTTCTTGCCATGTCTTCTTAGTTATTGTCTCATGGTAAGTTGTTGGCTCCTCGGCCGCGAGCAACACTAACTTTTCAGGATCCAATTCTTCTTCAAATGTATCTACATAAATTTTAGCTAGAGAACGTAATTTAGTTTTTCCACCCTTAGTTTGTGATGACATGTGTGGATTTGTTGGTCTCGCTGTCGGTGCACTTTATAGGTCTGTCGCATCTCCCGCTTCTTCCAGAGTAGTAAATTTTGTAACAGTTTGTTTGTTATTGCCGATGCTGCACCAATCTCACTTCTTCTCTTCTTTGAATACGATATCTCTATTCATATGAATTTCTCTTGTTGAGGATCATACAATATGTTTACCTTGGTCCCATCATCCACACCAAAATATACCATCATCTTTTGTCATTAAACTTTTTGATATGTGCCTTGACAATCTTAACATGTGTTGTATAACTGAAGACTCTCAAAGTAAGGTGTCTTACCGAACCATGCTTCATAAGGGAACGCGTGTCCAGTGCCTTTATTCGTAAATAGTTTAGAAGATAAATTGCATTTCGAATTGTCTCACCTTAGAAAATTGTCGGGACTTGCATGCTTTTGAGTAAGCTTCTTGCAGTGTTCAATATGGTGTGGTTTCTTTGCTCCACCACACCGTTTTGTTGTGGAGTGTATAGTGTGGTGAGTTGACCCTTGATACATTTATCTTCGCAAAACTTTGAGAAGAACTTGTCACCTCGGTTGATGCATAAGGATTTTAGCTTGTGATCAGACTTGTTTTCAACGAGTCTTTTTAACTTCTTGAACGCACATAATACTTATTATTTTTCTCTAAGCCTGTACACCCACATCTAATGACTATAATAGTTAACAAGTAAGAGAAAATACTTGATACCAGCAATTGACAATGGAGTGACCAGGCCACATAAATCTGCATGAACCAATTGCAGTGGTTGCTTAGTACAAAAACTAGTTTGAGCTGGGAACAACAGTCTTGCTTATTTGGAGACTAGGCAACTTTCACATAGTTGGTTCGGATGTATGATTTTGGGTATCCTCATAGCCATCTTCTTCTCTCCCATCATTTTGAATGCCTAAAAGTTAGGTGCCCAAGTCTTGCATGCCCTAGCCAAGTTGGGTCTGCGAGTGTCGTCAATAGAGATTGGTTGGTCTCCAATAGTATCTTATATAGGCGGTTATGCAACCGTTTTACCTTCATCAACAAGGATCATTTCCATTGAACATCTTGAAGAACAAGCCAGCTAACTCTACTCTGTTGCCTTCTTTCGTCATCTGACTAAGGCTGCTAATATTACTTTTCAAACTTGGGATATAATATATCTTGGCTAGTAGACGTTGATCGTCGTTCTTGCACTGGAACAAGATGGATCTTATGTCTTGGATCGGTACAACTGATCCATCGTCAAACTTCATGTTTTCAATCTCCGGTCATATGGTTGCTTGCTTCGTTGTCTAGGTACCACATGTTGGTCTCCACTTGGTCTTCTCCTTTTGTGAAAAGGTTCACCATAACTTTCTCTTCGTTGAGCATTAATAGGTTAGACATCTTCTCGGCGAACATCAGTGTGGGCTCTTGATCATGCGTTAATGTGAGGTTCGCCTCCTCATCACACTTCTTCTTATAACACTCTACTGCGTAGTGCCTATATTTTCCATAAGAGTAACACATGATCATACTTTTGTCCTTCCAAGAGTTGGCATTATAATGGATTTGTGAGGTATTATCACGACCTCCTCTGCCACCACGTCTGCAACCATGACTGCTGCCATGCCCATGACTTTTACTTTTCTTAATGTAGTCGTCATGTCCATTCGTACCTGAAAAAGGAAGAATTAGTTGTATCTTCCCTTTATGTCTGTTCGATCCACTCCTCATGTGATAGCAAGAGATGTTTCTCCTCCTCTCTGTCATCGTAGCCATGAAGTCTCTCCTTATTGATTTTGAGATGACCAACGACTTCCTCAATCGACATGTTATTAAGGTCACCAAACTGCTCAATAGAGGTAACAATTTGCATGAATCTCAGGGGGACAGCCCGAAGGAACTTCTTAACAAGGGAGATCTCCTCTACCTTGTCGCCTAATGAATGGATGCCGCTAACGATCATCGTCAACTTCATGGAAAAGTCGTCTATTGAATCATTGTCTTTCATGTAGATAGCCTCGAAGTCACTCTTCAAGGTATGAACATTTTCTTCCTTAACACATTCCACACTCACATGCATTGTTTGCAACGTCTCCCACGCTGCCTTTGCCAAGTCCTTCTCTGCCAACATGATAAGGACGTCCTCCGGGATTACTTGGTAGATGGCGGTAAGAGTCATCTTGTCCTTGCGCTTCTCTCTTTATCATCTTCATATCTCCTACCGAAAATTTATACGATGATGAAATTTTTTTCGATATCTTAGCTCTGATACCAATTATTGAATATGACCTAGATCAAAATATGTCAAAACAAATAAATGAAGCTAAAATAACGAGTTTTTGTTTATAGTTTTTGTTGAACAAAAGTAATTTAAGCACTATTTTTTTCAATTCTTTTTATTGTTGTATACAAATGAGTATTTATAGCAAAGAAGACACTAACAAATTTAAACTTTCTCTAAACACTACTCAAATCTCTTAAATAAATTTGGTAACTAATAACCATTCTCCTAAAATTGCTCCATAATTGCTCCATAGTTAAGTCAAGAGTTCACAATTAAATTAGGTATCAATCTTACATTATAATCGTTTAAATAGTTTTTGTGATTGACGTTTAGAATTAAGATGACTAAGTCATGAAACATAGAATAAAAACATATAATGTGGATCAAAGAGTTTCCTTTATCAACTTTTTCAAAATAAGTGCCAAGTAACTCGAGCTCTTTCTTTACTTTGAATTGACCTGTATCAAGCACCTTTATCTTCTTCCCATAATCTATATTTTTCTTATTCCCACCACCTTGAAGCCTTCCAAAATAAGAACCCAACGATCTCTGTTAGTTTGTTTAATCTTGTATTAGAGTTTTAGTATTTGTGAATAATAGCAAAGAAAGTTAGTTGTTGCTGGGAAGTTAGTGTAGGTTATTAGCAGTTAGCTGTTGCTGGAAGTTAGTGTAGGTTATTAGCCGTTATTTAGTTTTTTTTCTTCTACATATGTACAGTGCAGCAAGTTGAAGAAAATAAAGTTGGTTCTGCTTATTTTTTCTAAAAGTGTTGTCTCTTTCTTGTTTGAGTGGGATAAGACGCAGCGCAAGACTCTCAATTGAGATAAGCTATGACTCTCATGTCTAACATTTGGTATCAGAGCGTGGTTACATGCCAAAGATCATGCCGAGAAACCATAACAACACTAGAGAGAGAGGAGTCATCGAAGTCTGCAACAAAGGAAGATCTGGTATCACTTCAATACCCGACGTTATCGAGAACCAACTACTCAGCATGGGCTATGAAGATGAAGGTGTATTTGCGTGCTCAAGGTGTTGGGTTGTATGTCCTAAAACTGATAGTTTGTAAACAAAAACATTCTATTTTCAATAAATTTATTATTGATGTTTAGTTTATTCAGTAAAGATTGTTATTGAATAAAGTGAATTTTACGATCATTAATCTAAATCCAATAAACTAAGAACACTCTGACTATAGTATGATTACTTGAACTATATGTAGAGAGACATAAAAGTGGATCATGTTCAAGTATATAGTCAAAATGATCTGTAGTATAAGGATAAGGCTGAGTACCTTATTTTGGGGACACTATGGATGCGGCCCGCTTTTGTATATGATATAAACAATGTGATCACTAAATTGCACATGTGGAGAATGTGAGTCGGGGCGTTCTATGCAATGAGTATTGCATAAGATCGGACCATGAAGAAAATCACTCTCTCTTTATAATGTCGTTTACTGTTGAGACTGATTTTCTTTTCATTCGATGACCTAGGTAACTCGATCTTAATCCTGAGCTAACCATGAACTCCTGTTCATTCGAAATTATTCTTAGATTTGCATGGGTGAGAGTGGCTCGAGTACGCCGACTCAATAGGCCTCCCATTTCAGGGGTAAGACTGGGTGAATAGCTGGGGACGTGGGGTGCAAGATGGAATTCGCTCTTACCCACTTTTAGGGATAGAAGAGAGATAATTCCCTTAAGTACTGACTTCAGGTCTTGAACAAGGGGCCCCACCCACTCATTGGCCTGAGAGAGATTCGGTTTACTGGTTGAACCACAAACCAATTGTTTATAAGAGGATCAGTAGGACATAAGAAACAAGAAGTAACTTCAGGGGTAAAACGGCTAATTGACCCAGCTCTAGTTACGAACAACCTGTGAAGGATCGACTTACTGATCATGGTTATATCAAATAGACAGAAATATATCTATAGTGAGGGGAGTGCAACTACTAGGCTATAGTGGAGTGTCCTAGTAGTTAACGAATGTTGGTTAACAAGGTTAATGAGTTTAACCGGTTAATCTTGGATCGTTGGAGCCCATGATCTATAGGTTCATTAGGTTCCTCTGCTAACTCATATTGGACTAAACCATAGAACAGTTTGACGAGTGAGTTCAAAGTGTTCAAATTCAAATTAGGGAATATGCGCTACATATATACGATATATTTAACTACATTTTTGTTTTATTTACGAATTAAACAAAAAGAGAGAATTTGAGATATTTAAATAAGATTTAAATATCTTAATCAGTTATGTGTCGGAATTGATTGAGATTGACATTTCAATTAATATTAAATATTAATTAAATAGTTTAATTAATCATTTAATGTTACTTTAATTTGAAATTAATTATTCAAATTAATTGTTGAATTAAAATGAAGAAAGTCAAAATATTGACTTCATTTAATAGAAAAATACATGTTAGTGGAATTTTGAGGTGTCAAAATTTGGTTTAACCAAACTTGCATGCTTGCCAAATAAACCCCACAAGTTTGAGTGGAATTTTGAGTGTCAAAATTTGGTGATCTCAAATTTGCATGAACATGCAAACATGACTCTTTAAATAGAGTGATCATGGTACATGGAAGGTCTTCTTCCTTGAAAAAGACTTTGAGAAAATTCTCACAAGCTCTCTCTTCATATATACTAAATCCCTCCCAAGTTTAGTCACTCACCGGATTCCACAATCTCGTTCTAAGGCCGGAGGATAGTGGAGAAGACACTAGTGGTGGTTCGAAACCGGTTCAAGAGGAAAAAGAAATTTGAACTACAAAAGGTTAGCATTCAAATTCATTAAGTTTTAATACTTATGAACATGCTAGTTATTTACTATAATTGATGTTATAAAAGTGCCTGAGATCCAAATTGCTTCCGCATGTGTTATATTAACACCTTCAATTGGTATCAGAGCAAGTTTTAGGCACTTTATTTACATTAATTTGACCATGGTGGGTACCATTTCATGAATGAAATTTTGTGGTTGCTAAAGTGGATGGTTTTGGTTTTGGCATTTTTTTTATGCTTCCATTTGATACAATTATTGTAATAAGCCTAATGTGTATAGGCTTTAATGAATGAAGAAAGGTCTGTAATTTTTTTGGAATCATTAGAGTCCATTTACGGTTGTAATTGATCGAAAATGGAAAAGATAGCAAGCTGAACCGAAGAAGAAGATGGAAGAGGTAGTCCGGGTGTTTTTTCTGCCTTTGGAATCCGGATCAACGTTTATTATTAATGTAATAATTTAGTTAATTGCTTGTTTTAAAATGCCAAAACCAATTCACTTTAGCGTGTTTAATTAATTATGCACTATGAATGTATGTTTTAATTAAATAGAAAATGTATATGCATAAAGTATGTCATATAGATTTAAAATCCCACCATAGGCTAAGCATGTTTCATGCATTCCAAGTATGTTATAAGTGTTATAATGTATAGTATGCATGTTTAAGGTTCCATGAGTGATAGATATAAATTGTTATATTATTGCATGGAATTGATGATTATATAATTGTTATATAAAGCATGTTAGATGCATGTTATAGGTTATTTTCAACGTCATAAAACGAGATAGACGTTAAAATCTATAATAAAGATAAGTACATGCTCACTCAGGGTTAAGAACCGAGCACGATCAATTTTAATAGTTAAAATAGGTCGATGTCTTGTAAAATTATGCTTACAAGAAAGCTCACTTGGCACGATCTTGACTAAGGCTGGAGGTACTTAAGCTGACGGTTTACGGAACACCTACTACCTGGAGATCGAACCAGTACTTGAGCTT
This sequence comes from Cucurbita maxima, assembly GCF_002738345.1. Classification (NCBI taxonomy): domain Eukaryota; kingdom Viridiplantae; phylum Streptophyta; class Magnoliopsida; order Cucurbitales; family Cucurbitaceae; genus Cucurbita; species Cucurbita maxima. The sequence goes on along the minus strand of NW_019272021.1, from coordinate 775,591 downwards.
AGTTAGCCCAGTTTTATGAGCATGTTTGAGTGATGTAAATTTTGGAAAAATCACCTAGACTTAGGTTATATTTAATTAGCCGAAATATACCTAAGTAATGAGTATACCCAACCGTCTAAAATACTTAGTGGGAGGAAAAAGGTATATGAGATACATCGTTTTCCTTTTCACGCTCTCTGAAAAATTCACACCGTGAGATTCATGCTCGGCCTCATGTCGCCCTGGGAGCGTCCTTCATTCGGAAGGTATTTGCATGAGTCAATAACAAGGTGAATAGAGAAAGTATTTATAGTAAGTGGGAGAAGGAAGTATATCAACACCTCCTATGGTCTCCACCACTAGGTTGCACCATGAGATTCATATGTTCTACTAGCATGTTGCCCTAGAGCAACTACCCATTCGGAGGGTCGTAACATGGGAGCCAAAACAACGCAAACTCCAGAAATGGATAGGATTTCTTATTTCCGTTCCCAACTTTAGCTTTTTCATTCGATAGCATTGTTGGGACCGATCTCTGAGGTCTGAAAATGGTGGGTCACACTTACGAAGAATTACTAAGAGTTAGTATATTCTTGACCAAAATAGCGATAACTAAAAACACTATAGGAACAAGAGTTGTTCTGGGATTAGTGTTTAAAGTCAAGAATGTCTTGATTTAGTGAATGAGTGATTGACTGCTCCTCGGTAGCAGTTGCTCTAACTCACTAAAGTATCGTTGCAAATTAATAATTTTTTGGGTACATTATTACATTTGCTAAAACTGATTGGATTAAACAGGATTAAGTCAAATCACTAATAGAATTTTCTTTATATCACAGCATGACAAACTCAATAGTACAATTACTCGCTTCTGAGAAATTAAACGGCAACAATTACGCAACTTGAAAATCAAACCTAAGCACAATACTGGTAATTGATGATTTAAGGTTTGTTTTAACTGAGGAATGTCCTCCAAACCCTAGCTCAAATTCAAACCGAACAGTTCGGGATACGTATGACAGATAGATAAAGGAAAATGACAAAGCCCGAGTGTACATTCTAGCCAACATATCTGATGTTTTGGCTAAGAAACACGATGTTATGGGTACTGCTAAAGAGATTATGGAATTTCTAAAAGGGATGTTTGGACAACCGTCCTTCTCCCTTCGACATGAAGCCATCAAATACATTTACAACTGTCATATCTCTAAAAGGCATGTGCCTGCTAAGTACATGGAGTTACCACGCGAGAGTTCGAATCTCTCAGGCAACGAAGAATTTCCTTTTTACCCGTTGCCTCCACAACGCGTAGAGGTTTCCACACTATGACGAGGAATGCTTTGTTTTCGTCTTTAACCTATATGGGATTTGTCACTTCCCATCGGGCACAGTAAGATAAATTTTGCGTGGTATAAATGACATACAACACGAGTTTCAAAAATTCCAAGTTATTTACAAAAGGGAAAAAAAGGCACAAAACATGTTGGGCTATATCTATCACTTCCCAATATTTGAAGATTCATAAAATTAAACGGCAAAAATAAGCTAAACTTTTCATGAATTAAAAGACATACAACACAAGTTTCAGAAATTCCAAGTTATTTACAAACAGGAAAAAAATACACAAGACATGTTGGGCTATATCTGTCATTTCCCAATATTTGAGGTTTCAAGAAATTGAACGGCGACAATAAGATAAACTTTTCATGGATTAAAAGACATACAACACGAGTTTTAGAAATTTAAAGTTATTTACAGTAGGAAACAAAGGCACAAGACATGCTAGCCTATGTTGATGGAACAATGGTTCTACCACCTTGCTTTGAACAAGAAACTTCCTCAACACTCATCACCAAATATTAGGCAGAAGATATGTTGGGCTATGTTGATGGAACAATAATTCTACAACCTTGTTTTGAAACTACATTCAACCATCATTCGAAAGCCCGTGAACTAAGAATCAAGGATGACTTGCAGCTGGTGAAACACGGCACCAAACCTGTTGCTGAGTATACGCGTACCTTCAAAAAAAGTTGTCACCATCTTCTCCCTTTCCTTGAGAGTCTCTTTGGTTGAGTGATTAAGGCGTGTGCCTGCTAAGTACATGGGGTTTCCCTGCGAGAGTTCGAATCTCTCAGGCGACGAAGAACTTCCTTTTTGATCGTTGCCTCACCAACGCGTAGAGGTTTCCACACTATTACGAGGAATGCTTTGTTTTCCTCCTTAACCGATATGGGATCTGCCACTACCCATCAGGTTTCCACACTATTACGAGGAATGCTTTGTTTTCCTCCTTAACCGATATGGGATCTGCCACTACCCATCAGGCACAGTAAGATAAATTTTGTGCGGTATAAATGACATACAACACGAGTTTCAAAAAGTTCCAATTCCAAGTTATTTACAAACGGAAAAAAAAGGCACAAGACATGTTGGGCTATATCTGTCACTTCCGAATATTTGAGGTTTCAAGAAATTGAACAGCAACAATAAGCTAAACTTTTCATGGAATAAAAGACATACAACACGAGTTTCAGAAAAGGCATAAGACATGCTGGGCTATGTTGATAGAATAATGGTTCTACCACCTTGCTTTGAAAAGAAACCTCCTCAACACTCAACACCAAATATTTGGCGTCAAAAGAAGTCGACCAACGGACTTCTTTTTCTCCTACTCTCCTCTCTCACCGAGGAAGCAATTGTTGTCGTCGTTGTTTGTCTCCTCCAATGCACGTGATGTTTGGCTCGAGTTGGAAACTACATTCAACCATCATTCGAAAGCCCGTAAACTAAGAATCAAGGATGACTTGCAGTTGGTGAAACGCGACGCCAAACCTGTTGCTGAGTATGCCCGTACCATCAAAAAAAGCTATGTGACCAACTTCTCCCTTTCCGTGAGAGTCTCTTTGAGACTCTTTCATATAACAAAAAAAGTTGCTTTGGCCGAGTGGTTAAGGCGTGTGCCTGCTAAGTACATGGGGTTTCCCCGCGAGAGTTCGAATCTCTCAGGCGACGAATAACTTCCTTTTTGCCCGTTGCCTCACCAACGCGGAGAGGTTTCCACACTATTATGAGGAATTCTTTGATTTCCTCTTTAACCGATATGGGATCTGTCACTTCCCATCGGACACAGTAAGATAAATTTTGCGCGCAGTATAAATGACATTCATCACGAGCTTCAGAAATTCCATGTTATGTACAAACAGGAAAAAAAGGCACAAGACATGTTGGGCTATATCTGTCATTTCCCAATATTTGAGGTTTCAAGAAATTGAACGGCGACAATAAGCTAAACTTTTTATGGATTAAAAGACATACAACACGAGTTTCAGAAATTCCATGTTATTTACAGTAGGAAAAAAAGGCACAAGACATGCTGGGCTATGTTGATGGAACAATCGTTCTACCACCTTGCTTTGAACAAGAAACCTCCTCAACACTCATCACCAAATATTAGGCACAAGAAATGTTGGGCTATGTTGATGGAACAGTTGTTCTACCACCTTGTTTTGAACAAGAAACCTCCTCAACACTCAACACCAAATATTTGGCGTCAAAAACAGTCGACCAACGGCTTCTCTTTCTCCTACTCTCCTCTCTCACCGAGGAAGCAATTGTTGTCGTCGTCGTTTCTCTCTGCCACTGCACGTGACGTTTGGCTCGAGTTGGAAACTACATTCAACCATCATTCGAAAGCCCGTAAACTAAGAATCAAGGATGACTTGCAGTTGGTGAAACGCGACGCCAAACCTGTTGCTGAGTATGCCCGTACCATCAAAAAAAGCTATGTGACCAACTTCTCCCTTTCCGTGAGAGTCTCTTTGAGACTCTTTCATACAACAAAAAAAGTTGCTTTGGCCGAGTGGTTAAGGCGTGTGCCTGCTAAGTACATGGGGTTTCCCCGCGAGAGTTCGAATCTCTCAGGCGACGAATAACTTCCTTTTTGCCCGTTGCCTCACCAACGCGGAGAGGTTTCCACACTATTATGAGGAATTCTTTGTTTTCCTCCTTAACCGATATGGGATCTGTCACTTCCCATCGGGCAGAGTAAGATAAATTTTGCGCGCGGTATAAATGACATTCAACACGAGTTTCAAAAATTCCCAGTTATGTACAAACAGGAAAAAAAGGCACAAGACATGTTGGGCTATATCTGTCATTTCCCAATATTTGAGGTTTCAAGAAATTGAACGGCGACAATAAGCTAAACTTTTTATGGATTAAAAGACATACAACACGAGTTTCAGAAATTCCATGTTATTTACAGTAGGAAAAAAAGGCACAAGACATGCTGGGCTATGTTGATGGAACAATCGTTCTACCACCTTGCTTTGAACAAGAAACCTCCTCAACACTCATCACCAAATATTAGGCACAAGAAATGTTGGGCTATGTTGATGGAACAGTTGTTCTACCACCTTGTTTTGAACAAGAAACCTCCTCAACACTCAACACCAAATATTTGGCGTCAAAAGCAGTCGACCAACGGCTTCTCTTTCTCCTACTCTCCTCTCTCACCGAGGAAGCAATTGTTGTCGTCGTCGTTTCTCTCCGCCACTGCACGTGACGTTTGGCTCGAGTTGGAAACTACATTCAACCATCATTCGAAAGCCCGTAAACTAAGAATCAAGGATGACTTGCAGTTGGTGAAACGCGACGCCAAACCTGTTGCTGAGTATGCCCGTACCATCAAAAAAAGCTATGTGACCAACTTCTCCCTTTCCGTGAGAGTCTCTTTGAGACTCTTTCATACAACAAAAAAAGTTGCTTTGGCCGAGTGGTTAAGGCGTGTGCCTGCTAAGTACATGGGGTTTCCCCGCGAGAGTTCGAATCTCTCAGGCGACGAATAACTTCCTTTTTGCCCGTTGCCTCACCAACGCGGAGAGGTTTCCACACTATTATGAGGAATTCTTTGATTTCCTCTTTAACCGATATGGGATCTGTCACTTCCCATCGGGCACAGTAAGATAAATTTTGCGCGCAGTATAAATGACATTCATCACGAGTTTCAGAAATTCCATGTTATGTACAAACAGGAAAAAAAGGCACAAGACATGTTGGGCTATATCTGTCATTTCCCAATATTTGAGGTTTCAAGAAATTGAACGGCGACAATAAGCTAAACTTTTTATGGATTAAAAGACATACAACACGAGTTTCAGAAATTCCATGTTATTTACAGTAGGAAAAAAAGGCACAAGACATGCTGGGCTATGTTGATGGAACAATCGTTCTACCACCTTGCTTTGAACAAGAAACCTCCTCAACACTCATCACCAAATATTAGGCACAAGAAATGTTGGGCTATGTTGATGGAACAGTTGTTCTACCACCTTGTTTTGAACAAGAAACCTCCTCAACACTCAACACCAAATATTTGGCGTCAAAAGCAGTCGACCAACGGCTTCTCTTTCTCCTACTCTCCTCTCTCACCGAGGAAGCAATTGTTGTCGTCGTCGTTTCTCTCCGCCACTGCACGTGACGTTTGGCTCGAGTTGGAAACTACATTCAACCATCATTCGAAAGCCCGTAAACTAAGAATCAAGGATGACTTGCAGTTGGTGAAACGCGACGCCAAACCTGTTGCTGAGTATGCCCGTACCATAAAAAAAAGCTATGTGACCAACTTCTCCCTTTCCGTGAGAGTCTCTTTGAGACTCTTTCATACAACAAAAAAAGTTGCTTTGGCCGAGTGGTTAAGGCGTGTGCCTGCTAAGTACATGGGGTTTCCCCGCGAGAGTTCGAATCTCTCAGGCGACGAATAACTTCCTTTTTGCCCGTTGCCTCACCAACGCGGAGAGGTTTCCACACTATTACGTATTACGAGGAATTCTTGTTTTCCTCCTTAACCGATATGGGATCTGTCACTTCCCATCGGGCACAGTAAGATAAATTTTGCGCGCGGTATAAATGACATTCATCACGAGTTTCAGAAATTCCATGTTATGTACAAACAGGAAAAAAAGGCACAAGACATGTTGGGCTATATCTGTCATTTCCCAATATTTGAGGTTTCAAGAAATTGAACGGCGACAATAAGCTAAACTTTTTATGGATTAAAAGACATACAACACGAGTTTCAGAAATTCCATGTTATTTACAGTAGGAAAAAAAGGCACAAGACATGCTGGGCTATGTTGATGGAACAATCGTTCTACCACCTTGCTTTGAACAAGAAACCTCCTCAACACTCATCACCAAATATTAGGCACAAGAAATGTTGAGCTATGTTGATGGAACAGTTGTTCTACCACCTTGTTTTGAACAAGAAACCTCCTCAACACTCAACACCAAATATTTGGCGTCAAAAGCAGTCGACCAACGGCTTCTCTTTCTCCTACTCTCCTCTCTCACCGAGGAAGCAATTGTTGTCGTCGTCGTTTCTCTCCGCCACTGCACGTGACGTTTGGCTCGAGTTGGAAACTACATTCAACCATCATTCGAAAGCCCGTAAACTAAGAATCAAGGATGACTTGCAGTTGGTGAAACGCGACGCCAAACCTGTTGCTGAGTATGCCCGTACCATCAAAAAAAGCTATGTGACCAACTTCTCCTTTTCCGTGAGAGTCTCTTTGAGACTCTTTCATACAACAAAAAAAGTTGCTTTGGCCGAGTGGTTAAGGCGTGTGCCTGCTAAGTACATGGGGTTTCCCCGCGAGAGTTCGAATCTCTCAGGCGACGAATAACTTCCTTTTTGCCCGTTGCCTCACCAACGCGGAGAGGTTTCCACACTATTACGTATTGAGAGGAATTCTTTGTTTTCCTCCTTAACCGATATGGGATCTGTCACTTCCCATCGGGCACAGTAAGATAAATTTTGCGCGCGGTATAAATGACATTCATCACGAGTTTCAGAAATTCCATGTTATGTACAAACAGGAAAAAAAGGCACAAGACATGTTGGGCTATATCTGTCATTTCCCAATATTTGAGGTTTCAAGAAATTGAACGGCAACAATCAGCTAAACATTTTATGGATTAAAAGACATACAACACGAGTTTCAGAAATTCCATGTTATTTACAGTAGGAAAAAAAGGCACAAGACATGCTGGGCTATGTTGATGGAACAATCGTTCTACCACCTTGCTTTGAACAAGAAACCTCCTCAACACTCATCACCAAATATTAGGCACAAGAAATGTTGGGCTATGTTGATGGAACAGTTGTTCTACCACCTTGTTTTGAACAAGAAACCTCCTAAACACTCAACACCAAATATTTGGCGTCAAAAGCAGTCGACCAACGGCTTCTCTTTCTCCTACTCTCCTCTCTCACCGAGGAAGCAATTGTTGTCGTCGTCGTTTCTCTCCGCCACTGCACGTGACGTTTGGCTCGAGTTGGAAACTACATTCAACCATCATTCGAAAGCCCGTAAACTAAGAATCAAGGATGACTTGCAGTTGGTGAAACGCGACGCCAAATCTGTTGCTGAGTATGCCCGTACCATCAAAAAAAGCTATGTGACCAACTTCTCCCTTTCCGTGAGAGTCTCTTTGAGACTCTTTCATACAACAAAAAAAGTTGCTTTGGCCGAGTGGTTAAGGCGTGTGCCTGCTAAGTACATGGGGTTTCCCCGCGAGAGTTCGAATCTCTCAGGCGACGAATAACTTCCTTTTTGCCCGTTGCCTCACCAACGCGGAGAGGTTTCCACATATTACGTATTACGAGTTATTCTTTGTTTTCCTCCTTCACCGATATGGGATCTGTCACTTCCCATCGGGCACAGTAAGATAAATTTTGCGCGCGGTATAAATGACATTCATCACGAGTTTCAGAAATTCCATGTTATGTACAAACAGGAAAAAAAGGCACAAGACATGTTGGGCTATATCTGTCATTTCCCAATATTTGAGGTTTCAAGAAATTGAACGGCGACAATAAGCTAAACTTTTTATGGATTAAAAGACATACAACACGAGTTTCAGAAATTCCATGTTATTTACAGTAGGAAAAAAAGGCACAAGACATGCTGGGCTATGTTGATGGAACAATCGTTCTACCACCTTGCTTTGAACAAGAAACCTCCTCAACACTCAACACCAAATATTTGGCGTCAAAAGCAGTCGACCAACGGCTTCTCTTTCTCCTACTCTCCTCTCTCACCGAGGAAGCAATTGTTGTCGTCGTCGTTTCTCTCCGCCACTGCACGTGACGTTTGGCTCGAGTTGGAAACTACATTCAACCATCATTCGAAAGCCCGTAAACTAAGAATCAAGGATGACTTGCAGTTGGTGAAACGCGACGCCAAACCTGTTGCTGAGTATGCCCGTACCATCAAAAAAAGCTATGTGACCAACTTCTCCCTTTCCGTGAGAGTCTCTTTGAGACTCTTTCATACAACAAAAAAAGTTGCTTTGGCTGAGTGGTTAAGGCGTGTGCCTGCTAAGTACATGGGGTTTCCCCGCGAGAGTTCGATTCTCTCAGGCGACGAATAACTTCCTTTTTGCCCGTTGCCTCACCAACGCGGAGAGGTTTCCACACTATTACGTATTACGAGGAATTCTTTGTTTTCCTCCTTAACCGATATGGGATCTGTCACTTCCCATCGGGCACAGTAAGATAAATTTTGCGCGCGGTATAAATGACATTCATCACGAGTTTCAGAAATTCCATGTTATGTACAAACAGGAAAAAAAGGCACAAGACATGTTGGGCTATATCTGTCATTTCCCAATATTTGAGGTTTCAAGAAATTGAACGGCGACAATAAGCTAAACTTTTTATGGATTAAAAGACATACAACACGAGTTTCAGAAATTCCATGTTATTTACAGTAGGAAAAAAAGGCACAAGACATGCTGGGCTATGTTGATGGAACAATCGTTCTACCACCTTGCTTTGAACAAGAAACCTCCTCAACACTCATCACCAAATATTAGGCACAAGAAATGTTGGGCTATGTTGATGGAACAGTTGTTCTACCACCTTGTTTTGAACAAGAAACCTCCTCAACACTCAACACCAAATATTTGGCGTCAAAAGCAGTCGACCAACGACTTCTCTTTCTCCTACTCTCCTCTCTCACCGAGGAAGCAATTGTTGTCGTCGTCGTTTCTCTCCGCCACTGCACGTGACGTTTGGCTCGAGTTGGAAACTACATTCAACCATCATTCGAAAGCCCGTAAACTAAGAATCAAGGATGACTTGCAGTTGGTGAAACGCGACGCCAAACCTGTTGCTGAGTATGCCCGTACCATCAAAAAAAGCTATGTGACCAACTTCTCCCTTTCCGTGAGAGTCTCTTTGAGACTCTTTCATACAACAAAAAAAGTTGCTTTGGCCGAGTGGTTAAGGCGTGTGCCTGCTAAGTACATGGGGTTTCCCCGCGAGAGTTCGAATCTCTCAGGTGACGAATAAAACTTCCTTTTTGCCCGTTGCCTCACCAACGCGGAGAGGTTTCCACACTATTACGTATTACGAGAAAATCTTTGTTTTCCTCTTTAACCGATATGGAGTAAGATAAATTTTGCGCACGGTATAAATGACATTCAACACGAGTTTCAAAAATTCCCAGTTATGTACAAACAGGAAAAAAAGGCACAAGACATGTTGGGCTATATCTGTCATTTCCCAATATTTGAGGTTTCAAGAAATTGAACGGCGACAATAAGCTAAACTTTTTATGGATTAAAAGACATACAACACGAGTTTCAGAAATTCCATGTTATTTACAGTAGGAAAAAAAGGCACAAGACATGCTGGGCTATGTTGATGGAACAATCGTTCTACCACCTTGCTTTGAACAAGAAACCTCCTCAACACTCATCACCAAATATTAGGCACAAGAAATGTTGGGCTATGTTGATGGAACAGTTGTTCTACCACCTTGTTTTGAACAAGAAACCTCCTCAACACTCAACACCAAATATTTGGCGTCAAAAGCAGTCGACCAACGACTTCTCTTTCTCCTACTCTCCTCTCTCACCGAGGAAGCAATTGTTGTCGTCGTCGTTTTTCTCCGCCACTGCACGTGACGTTTGGCTCGAGTTGGAAACTACATTCAACCATCATACGAAAGCCCGTAAACTAAGAATCAAGGATGACTTGCAGTTGGTGAAACGCGACGCCAAACCTGTTGCTGAGTATGCCCGTACCATAAAAAAAAGCTATGTGACCAACTTCTCCCTTTCCGTGAGAGTCTCTTTGAGACTCTTTCATACAACAAAAAAAGTTGCTTTGGCCGAGTGGTTAAGGCGTGTGCCTGCTAAGTACATGGGGTTTCCCCGCGAGAGTTCGAATCTCTCAGGCGACGAATAACTTCCTTTTTGCCCGTTGCCTCACCAACGCGGAGAGGTTTCCACACTATTACGTATTACGAGGAATTCTTTGTTTTCCTCTTTAACCGATATGGGATCTGTCACTTCCCATCGGGCACAGTAAGATAAATTTTGCGCGCGGTATAAATGACATTCATCACGAGTTTCAGAAATTCCATGTTATGTACAAACAGGAAAAAAAGGCACAAGACATGTTGGGCTATGTTGATGGAACAATCGTTCTACCACCTTGCTTTGAACAAGAAACCTCCTCAACACTCATCACCAAATATTAGGCACAAGAAATGTTGGGCTATGTTGATGGAACAGTTGTTCTACCACCTTGTTTTGAACAAGAAACCTCCTCAACACTCAACACCAAATATTTGCCGTCAAAAGCAGTCGACCAACGGCTTCTCTTTCTCCTACTCTCCTCTCTCACCGAGGAAGCAATTGTTGTCGTCGTCGTTTCTCTCCGCCACTGCACGTGACGTTTGGCTCGAGTTGGAAACTACATTCAACCATCATTCGAAAGCCCGTAAACTAAGAATCAAGGATGACTTGCAGTTGGTGAAACGCGACGCCAAACCTGTTGCTGAGTATGCCCGTACCATCAAAAAAAGCTATGTGACCAACTTCTCCCTTTCCGTGAGAGTCTCTTTGAGACTCTTTCATACAACAAAAAAAGTTGCTTTGGCCGAGTGGTTAAGGCGTGTGCCTGCTAAGTACATGGGGTTTCCCCGCGAGAGTTCGAATCTCTCAGGCGACGAAGCCCGTTGCCTCACCAACGCGGAGAGGTTTCCACACTATTACGTATTACGAGGAATTCTTTGTTTTCCTCCTTAACCGATATGGGATCTGTCACTTCCCATCGGGCACAGTAAGATAAATTTTGCGCGCGGTATAAATGACATTCATCACGAGTTTCAGAAATTCCATGTTATGTACAAACAGGAAAAAAAGGCACAAGACATGTTGGGCTATATCTGTCATTTCCCAATATTTTAGGTTTCAAGAAATTGAACGGCGACAATAAGCTAAACTTTTTATGGATTAAAAGACATACAACACGAGTTTCAGAAATTCCATGTTATTTACAGTAGGAAAAAAAGGCACAAGACATGCTGGGCTATGTTGATGGAACAATCGTTCTACCACCTTGCTTTGAACAAGAAACCTCCTCAACACTCATCACCAAATATTAGGCACAAGAAATGTTGGGCTATGTTGATGGAACAGTTGTTCTACCACCTTGTTTTGAACAAGAAACCTCCTCAACACTCAACACCAAATATTTGGCGTCAAAAGCAGTCGACCAACGGCTTCTCTTTCTCCTACTCTCCTCTCTCACCGAGGAAGCAATTGTTGTCGTCGTCGTTTCTCTCCGCCACTGCACGTGACGTTTGGCTCGAGTTGGAAACTACATTCAACCATCATTCGAAAGCCCGTAAACTAAGAATCAAGGATGACTTGCAGTTGGTGAAACGCGACGCCAAACCTGTTGCTGAGTATGCCCGTACCATCAAAAAAAGCTATGTGACCAACTTCTCCCTTTCCGTGAGAGTCTCTTTGAGACTCTTTCATACAACAAAAAAAGTTGCTTTGGCCGAGTGGTTAAGGCGTGTGCCTGCTAAGTACATGGGGTTTCCCCGCGAGAGTTCGAATCTCTCAGGCGACGAATAACTTCCTTTTTGCCCGTTGCCTCACCAACGCGGAGAGGTTTCCACACTATTACGTATTACGAGGAATTCTTTGTTTTCCTCCTTAACCGATATGGGATCTGTCACTTCCCATCGGGCACAGTAAGATAAATTTTGCGCGCGGTATAAATGACATTCATCACGGGTTTCAGAAATTCCATGTTATGTACAAACAGGAAAAAAAGGCACAAGACATGTTGGGCTATATCTGTCATTTCCCAATATTTTAGGTTTCAAGAAATTGAACGGCGACAATAAGCTAAACTTTTTATGGATTAAAAGACATACAACACGAGTTTCAGAAATTCCATGTTATTTACAGTAGGAAAAAAAGGCACAAGACATGTTGGGCTATGTTGATGGAACAATCGTTCTACCACCTTGCTTTGAACAAGAAACCTCCTCAACACTCATCACCAAATATTAGGCACAAGAAATGTTGGGCTATGTTGATGGAATAGTTGTTCTACCACCCTGTTTTGAACAAGAAACCTCCTCAACACTCAACACCAAATATTTGGCGTCAAAAGCAGTCGACCAACGGCTTCTCTTTCTCCTACTCTCCTCTCTCACCGAGGAAGCAATTGTTGTCGTCGTCGTTTCTCTCCGCCACTGCACGTGACGTTTGGCTCGAGTTGGAAACTACATTCAACCATCATTCGAAAGCCCGTAAACTAAGAATCAAGGATGACTTGCAGTTGGTGAAACGCGACGCCAAACCTGTTGCTGAGTATGCCCGTACCATCAAAAAAAGCTATGTGACCAACTTCTCCCTTTCCGTGAGAGTCTCTTTGAGACTCTTTCATACAACAAAAAAAGTTGCTTTGGCCGAGTGGTTAAGGCGTGTGCCTGCTAAGTACATGGGGTTTCCCCGCGAGAGTTCGAATCTCTCAGGCGACGAATAACTACTTCCTTTTTGCCCGTTGCCTCACCAACGCGGAGAGGTTTCCACACTATTACGTATTACGAGGAATACTTCCTTTTTGCCCGTTGCCTCACCAACGCGGAGAGGTTTCCACACTATTACGTATTACGAGGAATTCTTTGTTTTCCTCTTTAACCGATATGGGATCTGTCACTTCCCATCGGGCACAATAAGATAAATTTTGCGCGCGGTATAACATTCATCACGAGTTTCAGAAATTCCATGTTATGTACAAACAGGAAAAAAAGGCACAAGACATGTTGGGCTATATCTGTCATTTCCCAATATTTGAGGTTTCAACAAATTGAACGGCGACAATAAGCTAAACTTTTTATGGATTAAAAGACATACAACACGAGTTTCAGAAATTCCATGTTATTTACAGTAGGAAAAAAAGGCACAAGACATGTTGGGCTATGTTGATGGAACAATCGTTCTACCACCTTGCTTTGAACAAGAAACCTCCTCAACACTCATCACCAAATATTAGGCACAAGAAATGTTGGGCTATGTTGATGGAACAGTTGTTCTACCACCTTGTTTTGAACAAGAAACCTCCTCAACACTCAACACCAAATATTTGGCGTCAAAAGCAGTCGACCAACGGCTTCTCTTTCTCCTACTCTCCTCTCTCACCGAGGAAGCAATTGTTGTCGTCGTCGTTTCTCTCCGCCACTGCACGTGACGTTTGGCTCGAGTTGGAAACTACATTCAACCATCATTCGAAAGCCCGTAAACTAAGAATCAAGGATGACTTGCAGTTGGTGAAACGCGACGCCAAACCTGTTGCTGAGTATGCCCGTTGCATCAAAAAAAGCTATGTGACCAACTTCTCCCTTTCCGTGAGAGTCTCTTTGAGACTCTTTCATACAACAAAAAAAGTTGCTTTGGCCGAGTGGTTAAGGCGTGTGCCTGCTAAGTACATGGGGTTTCCCCGCGAGAGTTCGAATCTCTCAGGCGACGAATAACTTCCTTTTTGCCCGTTGCCTCACCAACGCGGAGAGGTTTCCACACTATTACGTATTACGAGGAATTCTTTGTTTTCCTCCTTAACCGATATGGGATCTGTCACTTCCCATCGGGCACAGTAAGATAAATTTTGCGCGCGGTATAAATGACATTCATCACGAGTTTCAGAAATTCCATGTTATTTACAGTAGGAAAAAAAGGCACAAGACATGCTGGGCTATGTTGATGGAACAATCGTTCTACCACCTTGCTTTGAACAAGAAACCTCCTCAACACTCATCACCAAATATTAGGCACAAGAAATGTTGGGCTATGTTGATGGAACAGTTGTTCTACCACCTTGTTTTGAACAAGAAACCTCCTCAACACTCAACACCAAATATTTGGCGTCAAAAGCAGTCGACCAACGGCTTCTCTTTCTCCTACTCTCCTCTCTCACCGAGGAAGCAATTGTTGTCTTCGTCGTTTCTCTCCGCCACTGCACGTGACGTTTGGCTCGAGTTGGAAACTACATTCAACCATCATTCGAAAGCCCGTAAACTAAGAATCAAGGATGACTTGCAGTTGGTGAAACGCGACGCCAAACCTGTTGCTGAGTATGCCCGTACCATCAAAAAAAGCTATGTGACCAACTTCTCCCTTTCCGTGAGAGTCTCTTTGAGACTCTTTCATACAACAAAAAAAGTTGCTTTGGCCGAGTGGTTAAGGCGTGTGCCTGCTAAGTACATGGGGTTTCCCCGCGAGAGTTCGAATCTCTCAGGCGACGAATAACTTCCTTTTTGCCCGTTGCCTCACCAACGCGGAGAGGTTTCCACACTATTACGTATTACGAGGAATTCTTTGTTTTCCTCCTTAACCGATATGGGATCTGTCACTTCTCATCGGGCACAGTAAGATAAATTTTGCGCGCGGTATAAATGACATTCATCACGAGTTTCAGAAATTCCATGTTATGTACAAACAGGAAAAAAAGGCACAAGACATGTTGGGCTATATCTGTCATTTCCCAATATTTGAGGTTTCAAGAAATTGAACGGCGACAATAAGCTAAACATTTTATGGATTAAAAGACATACAACACGAGTTTCAGAAATTCCATGTTATTTACAGTAGGAAAAAAAGGCACAAGACATGCTGGGCTATGTTGATGAAACAATCGTTCTACCACCTTGCTTTGAACAAGAAACCTCCTCAACACTCATCACCAAATATTAGGCACAAGAAATGTTGGGCTATGTTGATGGAACAGTTGTTCTACCACCTTGTTTTGAACAAGAAACCTCCTCAACACTCAACACCAAATATTTGGCGTCAAAAGCAGTCGACCAACGGCTTCTCTTTCTCCTACTCTCCTCTCTCACCGAGGAAGCAATTGTTGTCGTCGTCGTTTCTCTCCGCCACTGCACGTGACGTTTGGCTCGAGTTGGAAACTACATTCAACCATCATTCGAAAGCCCGTAAACTAAGAATCAAGGATGACTTGCAGTTGGTGAAACGCGACGCCAAACCTGTTGCTGAGTATGCCCGTACCATAAAAAAAAGCTATGTGACCAACTTCTCCCTTTCCGTGAGAGTCTCTTTGAGACTCTTTCATACAACAAAAAAAGTTGCTTTGGCCGAGTGGTTAAGGCGTGTGCCTGCTAAGTACATGGGGTTTCCCCGCGAGAGTTCGAATCTCTCAGGCGACGAATAACTTCCTTTTTGCCCGTTGCCTCACCAACGCGGAGAGGTTTCCACACTATTACGTATTACGAGTAATTCTTTGTTTTCCTCCTTAACCGATATGGGATCTGTCACTTCCCATCGGGCACAGTAAGATAAATTTTGCGCGCGGTATAAATGACATTCATCACGAGTTTCAGAAATTCCATGTTATGTACAAACAGGAAAAAAAGGCACAAGACATGTTGGGCTATATCTGTCATTTCCCAATATTTGAGGGTTCAAGAAATTGAACGGCGACAATAAGCTAAACTTTTTATGGATTAAAAGACATACAACACGAGTTTCAGAAATTCCATGTTATGTACAAACAGGAAAAAAGGCACAAGACATGCTGGGCTATGTTGATGGAACAATTGTTCTACCCCCTTGTTTTGAACAAGAAACCTCCTCAACACTCATCACCAAATATTAGGCACAAGAAATGTTGGGCTATGTTGATGGAACAGTTGTTCTACCACCTTGTTTTGAACAAGAAACCTCCTCAACACTCAACACCAAATATTTGGCGTCAAAAGCAGTTGACCAACGGCTTCTCTTTCTCCTACTCTCCTCTCTCACCGAGGAAGCAATTGTTGTCGTCGTCGTTTCTCTCCGCCACTGCACGTGACGTTTGGCTCGAGTTGGAAACTACATTCAACCATCATTCGAAAGCCCGTAAACTAAGAATCAAGGATGACTTGCAGTTGGTGAAACGCGACGCCAAACCTGTTGCTGAGTATGCCCGTACCATCAAAAAAAGCTATGTGACCAACTTCTCCATTTCCGTGAGAGTCTCTTTGAGACTCTTTCATACAACAAAAAAAGTTGCTTTGGCCGAGTGGTTAAGGCGTGTGCCTGCTAAGTACATGGGGTTTCCCCGCGAGAGTTCGAATCTCTCAGGCGACGAATAACTTCCTTTTTGCCCGTTGCCTCACCAACGCGGAGAGGTTTCCACACTATTACGTATTACGAGAAAATCTTTGTTTTCCTCTTTAACCGATATGGAGTAAGATAAATTTTGCGCACGGTATAAATGACATTCAACACGAGTTTCAAAAATTCCCAGTTATGTACAAACAGGAAAAAAAGGCACAAGACATGTTGGGCTATATCTGTCATTTCCCAATATTTGAGGTTTCAAGAAATTGAACGGCGACAATAAGCTAAACTTTTTATGGATTAAAAGACATACAACACGAGTTTCAGAAATTCCATGTTATTTACAGTAGGAAAAAAAGGCACAAGACATGCTGGGCTATGTTGATGGAACAATCGTTCTACCACCTTGCTTTGAACAAGAAACCTCCTCAACACTCATCACCAAATATTAGGCACAAGAAATGTTGGGCTATGTTGATGGAACAGTTGTTCTACCACCTTGTTTTGAACAAGAAACCTCCTCAACACTCAACACCAAATATTTGGCGTCAAAAGCAGTCGACCAACGGCTTCTCTTTCTCCTACTCTCCTCTCTCACCGAGGAAGCAATTGTTGTCGTCGTCGTTTCTCTCCGCCACTGCACGTGACGTTTGGCTCGAGTTGGAAACTACATTCAACCATCATTCGAAAGCCCGTAAACTAAGAATCAAGGATGACTTGCAGTTGGTGAAACGCGACGCCAAACCTGTTGCTGAGTATGCCCGTACCATCAAAAAAAGCTATGTGACCAACTTCTCCCTTTCCGTGAGAGTCTCTTTGAGACTCTTTCATACAACAAAAAAAGTTGCTTTGGCCGAGTGGTTAAGGCGTGTGCCTGCTAAGTACATGGGGTTTCCCCGCGAGAGTTCGAATCTCTCAGGCGACGAATAACTTCCATTTTGCCCGTTGCCTCACCAACGCGGAGAGGTTTCCACACTATTACGTATTACGAGGAATTCTTTGTTTTCCTCCTTAACCGATATGGGATCTGTCACTTCCCATCGGGCACAGTAAGATAAATTTTGCGCGCGGTATAAATGACATTCATCACGAGTTTCAGAAATTCCATGTTATGTACAATCAGGAAAAAAAGGCACAAGACATGTTGGCTATATCTGTCATTTCCCAATATTTGAGGTTTCAAGAAATTGAACGGCGACAATAAGCTAAACATTTTATGGATTAAAAGACATACAACACGAGTTTCAGAAATTCCATGTTATTTACAGTAGGAAAAAAAGGCACAAGACATGCTGGGCTATGTTGATGGAACAATCGTTCTACCACCTTGCTTTGAACAAGAAACCTCCTCAACACTCATCACCAAATATTAGGCACAAGAAATGTTGGGCTATGTTGATGGAACAATTGTTCTACCACCTTGTTTTGAACAAGAAACCTCCTCAACACTCAACACCAAATATTTGGCGTCAAAAGCAGTCGACCAACGGCTTCTCTTTCTCCTACTCTCCTCTCTCACCGAGGAAGCAATTGTTGTCGTCGTCGTTTCTCTCCGCCACTGCACGTGACGTTTGGCTCGAGTTGGAAACTACATTCAACCATCATTCGAAAGCCCGTAAACTAAGAATCAAGGATGACTTGCAGTTGGTGAAACGCGACGCCAAACCTGTTGCTGAGTATGCCCGTACCATCAAAAAAAGCTATGTGACCAACTTCTCCCTTTCCGTGAGAGTCTCTTTGAGACTCTTTCATACAACAAAAAAAGTTGCTTTGGCCGAGTGGTTGAGGCGTGTGCCTGCTAAGTACATGGGGTTTCCCCGCGAGAGTTCGAATCTCTCAGGCGACGAATAACTTCCTTTTTGCCCGTTGCCTCACCAACGCGGAGAGGTTTCCACACTATTACGTATTACGAGGAATTCTTTGTTTTCCTCTTTAACCGATATGGGATCTGTCACTTCCCATCGGGCACAGTAAGATAAATTTTGCGCGCGGTATAAATGACATTCATCACGAGTTTCAGAAATTCCATGTTATGTACAAACAGGAAAAAAAGGCACAAGACATGTTGGGCTATATCTGTCATTTCCCAATATTTGAGGTTTCAAGAAATTGAACGGCGACAATAAGCTAAACTTTTTATGGATTAAAAGACATACAACACGAGTTTCAGAAATTCCATGTTATTTACAGTAGGAAAAAAAGGCACAAGACATGCTGGGCTATGTTGATGGAACAATCGTTCTACCACCTTGCTTTGAACAAGAAACCTCCTCAACACTCATCACCAAATATTAGGCACAAGAAATGTTGGGCTATGTTGATGGAACAATTGTTCTACCACCTTGTTTTGAACAAGAAACCTCCTCAACACTCAACACCAAATATTTGGCGTCAAAAGCAGTCGACCAACGGCTTCTCTTTCTCCTACTCTCCTCTCTCACCGAGGAAGCAATTGTTGTCGTCGTCGTTTCTCTCCGCCACTGCACGTGACGTTTGGCTCGAGTTGGAAACTACATTCAACCATCATTCGAAAGCCCGTAAACTAAGAATCAAGGATGACTTGCAGTTGGTGAAACGCGACGCCAAACCTGTTGCTGAGTATGCCCGTACCATCAAAAAAAGCTATGTGACCAACTTCTCCCTTTCCGTGAGAGTCTCTTTGAGACTCTTTCATACAACAAAAAAAGTTGCTTTGGCCGAGTGGTTGAGGCGTGTGCCTGCTAAGTACATGGGGTTTCCCCGCGAGAGTTCGAATCTCTCAGGCGACGAATAACTTCCTTTTTGCCCGTTGCCTCACCAACGCGGAGAGGTTTCCACACTATTACGTATTACGAGGAATTCTTTGTTTTCCTCTTTCACCGATATGGGATCTGTCACTTCCCATCGGGCACAGTAAGATAAAATTTGTGCGCGGTATAAATGACATTCAACACGAGTTTCAAAAATTCCCAGTTATGTACAAACAGGAAAAAAAGGCACAAGACATGTTGGGCAATATCTGTCATTTCCCAATATTTGAGGTTTCAAGAAATTGAACGGCGACAATCAGCTAAACATTTTATGGATTAAAAGACATACAACACGAGTTTCAGAAATTCCATTTTATTTACAGTAGGAAAAAAAGGCACAAGACATGCTGGGCTATGTTGATGGAATACTCGTTCTACCACTTTGCTTTGAACAAGAAACCTCCTCAACACTCATCACCAAATATTAGGCACAAGAAATGTTGGGCTATGTTGATGGAACATTTGTTCTACCACCTTGTTTTCAACAAGAAACCTCCTCAACACTCAACACCAAATATTTGGCGTCAAAAGTAGTCGACCAACGGCTGCTCTTTCTCCTACTCTCCTCTCTCACCGAGGAAGCAATTGTTGTCGTCGTCGTTTCTCTCCGCCACTGCACGTGACGTTTGGCTCGAGTTGGAAACTACATTCAACCATCATTCGAAAGCCCGTAAACTAAGAATCAAGGATGACTTGCAGTTGGTGAAACGCGACGCCAAACCTGTTGCTGAGTATGCCCGTACCATCAAAAAAAGCTATGTGACCAACTTCTCCCTTTCCGTAAGAGTCTCTTTGAGACTCTTTCATGCAACAAAAAAAGTTTCTTTGGCCGAGTGGTTAAGGCGTGTGCCTGCTGAGTACATGGGGTTTCCCCGCGAGAGTTCAAATCTCTCAGGCGACGAAGAAATTTCCTTTTTGCCCGTTGCCTGACCAACGCGTAGAGGCTATATCTGTCACTTTCAAGAAATTGAACGGCAACAATAAGCTAAACTTTTTATGGATTAAAAGACATACAACGAGTTCCAGAAATAGGAAAAAAAGGCACAAGACATGTTGGGCTATGTTGATGGAACAATCGATGTTGGGCTATGTTGTTGGAACAATCAATGTTGGGCTATGTTGATGGAACAATCAATGTTGGGCTATGTTGATGGAACAATTGATGTTGGGCTATGTTGATGGAACAATCGTTCTACCACCTTGCTTTGAACAAGAAACCTCCTAAACACTCATCACCAAATATTAATATTAGGCACAAGATATGTTGGGCTATGTTCAAGGAACAGTGGTTCTACCACCTTGTTTTGAACAAGAAACCTCCTCAACACTAACACCAAATATTTGGTGTCAAAAGCAGTCGACCAACGGCTTCTCTGTCTCCTACTCTCCTCTCTCACCGAGGAAGCAATTGTTGTCTTCGTCGTTGGTCTCTCCACTTCACGTGACGTTTGGCTCGAGTTGGAAACTACATTCAACCATCATTCGAAAGCCCGTAAACTAAGAATCAAGGATGACTTGCAGTTGGTGAAACGCGACACCATACCTATTGCTGAGTATGCCCGTACCATCAAAAAAAGCTATGTGACCAACTTCTCCTTTTCCGTGAGAGTCTCTTTGAGACTCTTTCATACAACATAAAAGTTGCTTTGGCCGAGTGGTTAAGGCGTGTGCTTGCTAATTACATGGGGTTCCCTCGTGAGAGTTCGAATCTCTCAGGCAACGAAGAACTTCCTTTTTGCCCGTTGCCTCACCAACGCAAAAAAAAAGGACAAGACATGTTGGGCTATATCTGTCAAGAAATTGAACCCCTTTTTGCCCGTTGCCTCACCAACGCAGAAAAAAAGGACAAGACATGTTGGGCTATATCTGTCAAGCAATTGAACCGCGACAAAAAGCTAAACTTTTCATGGATTAAAAGACATAATACAACACGAGTTTCAAAAATTCCAAGTTATTTACAGTAGGAAAAATAGGCACAAGACATAATACAACACGAGTTTCAAAAATTCCAAGTTATTTACAGTAGGAAAAATAGGCACAAGACATGCTGGGCTATGTTGATGGAACAATGGTTCTACCACCTTGCTTTTAACAAGAAACCTCCTCAACACTCGTCACCAAATATTAGGCACAAGATATGTTGGGCTATGTTCAAGGAACAATGGTTCTACCACCTTGTTTTGAACAAGAAACCTCCTCAACACTCAACACAAAATATTTGGCGTCAAAAGCAGTCGACCAACGGCTTCTCTGTCTCCTACTCTCCTCTCTCACCGAGGAAGCAATTGTTGTCGTCGTCGTTGGTCTCTCCACTTCACGTGACGTTTGGCTCGAGTTGGAAACTACATTCAACCATCATTCGAAAGCCCGTAAACTAAGAATCAAGGATGACTTGCAGTTGGTGAAACGCGACACCATACCTGTTGCTGAGTATGCCCGTACCATCAAAAAAAGCTATGTGACCAACTTCTTCCTTTCCGTGAGAGTCTTTTTGAGACTCCTTCATACTACAAAAAAGTTGCTTTCGCCGAGTGGTTAAGGCGTGTGCCTGCTAAGTACATGGGGTTTCCCCGCGAGAGTTCAAATCTCTCAGGCGACGAAGAAACTTCCTTTTTGCCCGTTGCCTGACCAACGCGTAGACCAACGCGTAGAGGCTATATCTGTCACTTTCAAGAAATTGAACGGCAACAATAAGCTAAACTTTTTATGGATTAAAAGACATACAACGAGTTTCAGAAATAGGAAAAAAAGGCACAAGACATGTTGGGCTATGTTGATGGAACAATCGATGTTGGGCTATGTTGTTGGAACAATCAATGTTGGGCTATGTTGATGGAACAATCAATGTTGGGCTATGTTGATGGAACAATCGATGTTGGGCTATGTTGATGGAACAATCGTTCTACCACCTTGCTTTGAACAAGAAACCTCCTAAACACTCATCACCAAATATTAATATTAGGCACAAGATATGTTGGGCTATGTTGATGGAACAATCGTTCTACCACCTTGCTTTGAACAAGAAACCTCCTAAACACTCATCACCAAATATTAATATTAGGCACAAGATATGTTGGGCTATGTTCAAGGAACAGTGGTTCAACCACCTTGTTTTGAACAAGAAACCTCCTCAACACTAACACCAAATATTTGGTGTCAAAAGCAGTCGACCAACGGCTTCTCTGTCTCCTACTCTCCTCTCTCACCGAGGAAGCAATTGTTGTCGTCGTCGTTGGTCTCTCCACTTCACGTGACGTTTGGCTCGAGTTGGAAACTACATTCAACCATCATTCGAAAGCCCGTAAACTAAGAATCAAGGATGACTTGCAGTTGGTGAAACGCGACACCATACCTATTGCTGAGTATGCCCGTACCATCAAAAAAAGCTATGTGACCAACTTCTCCCTTTCCGTGAGAGTCTCTTTGAGACTCTTTCATACAACATAAAAGTTTCTTTGGCCGAGTGGTTAAGGCGTGTGCTTGCTAATTACATGGGGTTCCCTCGTGAGAGTTCAAATCTCTCAGGCAACGAAGAACTTCCTTTTTGCCCGTTGTTTCACCAACGCGTAGAGGTTTCCAATAAGATAAATTTTGTGCGGTATAAATGACGTACAACACGAGTTTCAAAAATTCCAAGTTATTGACCACAATATTTGAGGTTTCAAGAAAAAAAGGACAAGACATGTTGGGCTATATCTGTCACTTCCCAATATTTGAGGTTTCAAGAAATTGAACCGCGACAAAAAGCTAAACTTTTCATGGATTAAAAGACATAATACAACACGAGTTTCAAAAATACAACACGAGTTTCAAAAATTCCAAGTTATTTACAGTAGGAAAAATAGGCACAAGACATGCTGGAATACAACACGAGTTTCAAAAATTCCAAGTTATTTACAGTAGGAAAAATAGGCACAAGACATGCTGGGCTATGTTGATGGAACAATGGTTCTACCACCTTGCTTTTAACAAGAAACCTCCTCAACACTCGTCACCAAATATTAGGCACAAGATATGTTGGGCTATGTTCAAGGAACAATGGTTCTACCACCTTGTTTTGAACAAGAAACCTCCTCAACACTCAACACAAAATATTTGGCGTCAAAAGCAGTCGACCAACGGCTTCTCTGTCTCCTACTCTCCTCTCTCACCGAGGAAGCAATTGTTGTCGTCGTCGTTGGTCTCTCCACTTCACGTGACGTTTGGCTCGAGTTGGAAACTACATTCAACCATCATTCGAAAGCCCGTAAACTAAGAATCAAGGATGACTTGCAGTTGGTGAAACGCGACACCATACCTGTTGCTGAGTATGCCCGTACCATCAAAAAAAGCTATGTGACCAACTTCTCCCTTTTCGTGAGAGTCTCTTTGAGACTCCTTCATACTACAAAAAAGTTGCTTTGGCCGAGTGGTTAAGGTGTGTGCTTGCTAAGTACATGGGGTTTCCCCGCGAGAGTTCAAATCTCTCAGGCGACGAAGAAACTTCCTTTTTACCCGTTGCCTCACCAACGTGTAGCGGTTTCCACAGCGACAATAAGCTAAACTTTTCATGGATTAAAAGACATACTACACGAGTTTCAGAAATTCCAAGTTATTTACAGTAGGAAAAAAAGGCACAAGACATGCTGGGCTATGTTGATGGAACAATGGTTCTACCACCTTGCTTTGAACAAGAAACCTCCTTTGAACAAGAAACCTCCTCAACACTCGTCAAATATTAGGCACAAGATATGTTGGGCTACAAGAAACCTCCTCAACACTCGTCAAATATTAGGCACAAGATATGTTGGGCTATGTTGATGGAAGAGTGGTTCTCCTCCTCAACACTCAACACAAAATATTTGACGTCAAAAGAAGTCGACCAACGGTTTCTCTGTCTCCTACTCTCCTCTCTCACTGAGGAAGCAACTAATGTCGTCGTCGTTGGTCTCTCCATTGCACGTGATGTTTGGCTCGAGTTGTAAAATACATTCAACCATCATTCGAAAGCCCGTGAACTAAGAATCACGGATGACTTGCAGCTGGTGAAACGCGGCACCAAACCTGTTGCTGAGTATGCCCGTACCTTGAAAAAAAAGTTATGTGACCAACTGCTCCCTTTCATTGAGAGTCTCTTTGAGACTCTTTCATACAACAAAAAAGTTGCTTTGGCCGAATGGTTAAGTCGTGTGCTTGCTAAGTACATGGGGTTTCCCCGTGAGAGTTCAAATCTCTCGACAACGAAGAACTTCCTTTTTGCTCGGTATAAATGACATACAACACGAGTTTCAAAAATTTCAAGTTATTTACAAAGAGGAAAATAAGGCACAAGACATGTTGGGCTATATCTGTCACTTCCCAATATAAAATGACAAAGACATGCTTGGGTTGATGGAATAGTTCTACCACCTTGTTTTGAACAAGAAACCTTCTCAACACTCAACACCCAATATTTGGCGTCAAAAGCAGTCGACCCTGCTTGGGTTGATGGAACAATGGTTCTACCACCTACCACCTTGTTTTGAACAAGAAACCTCCTCAACACTCAACACTCAACACCTAATATTTGGCTTCAAAAGCAGTCGACCAAGGGCTTCTCTGTCTCCTACTCTTCTCTATCACCGAGGAAACAATTGTTATCGTCGTTGGTCTTACCACTGCACGTGACGTTTGGCTCTAGTTGGAAACTACATTCAGCCATCATCCAATAGCCCGTGAACTAAGAATCAAGGATGATTTGCAGCTGTGAAACGTGGCACCAAACCTGTTGCTGGGTATGCCCGTACCTTCAAAAAAAGCTATGTGACCATCTTCTCCCTTTCCTTGAGAGTCTCTTTGAGACTCATTCAAACACCAAAATAGTCGCTTTGGCTGAGTGTTTAAGACGTGTGCCTGCTAAATACATGGGGTTTCACTGCAAGAGTTCAAATCTCTCAGGCGATGAAGAATTTCCTTTTTGCATGTTGCCTCACCAATGCGTATAGGTTTCCACACTATTACGACGAATGCTATGTTTTCCTCTTTAACCGATATGGGATCAACAGTAAGATAAATTTTGTGCGGTATAAATGACATACAACACGAGTTTCAAAAATTCCAAGTTATTTACAAACGGGAAAAAAGGCACAAGACATGTTGGGCTATATCTGTCACTTCCCAATATTTGAGGTTTCAAGAAATTGAACGGCGACAATGAGCTAAACTTTTTATGGTTTAAAAGACATACAACACGAGTTTCAGAAATTCCAAGTTATTTACAAAAGGAAAAAAGGCACAATACATGTTGGGATATATTGATTGAACTTGCAACAATCCCGTGAACTTGCAACTGATGAAACGCGGCACCAAACTTGTTGCTGAGTATGCCCGTACCTTCAAAATAAATATGTGATCAACTTCTCCCTTTTCGTGATAGTCTCTATGATTCTTATTCATACAACAAAAAAGTTGTTTTGGTAGAGTGGTTAAGGTGTGTGCCTACTAATTACATGGGGTTTCCCCGCGAGAGTTTGAATCTTTCAAGCTCATAATATTTCCTTTTTGCCCGTTGCCTCACCAACGCGTCGAGGTTTCCACGCTATTATGAGGAATGCTTTGTTTTCCTCTTTTAACCTATACGGGATATGTTACCATCGGGCGACAGTAAGATAAATTTTGCGCGGTGTAAATGACATACAACACGACTCTCAAAATTCCAAGTTATTTACAAACGGGAAAAAAAGGCACAAGACATGTTGGGCTATATCTGTCACTTCCCAATATTTGAGGTTTCAAGAAATTGAACGGCGACAATGAGCTAAACTTTTTATGGTTTAAAAGACATACAACACGAGTTTCAGAAATTCCAAGTTATTTACAAAAGGAAAAAAGGCACAATACATGTTGGGATATATTGATTGAACTTGCAACAATCCCGTGAACTTGCAACTGATGAAACGCGGCACCAAACTTGTTGCTGAGTATGCCCGTACCTTCAAAATAAATATGTGATCAACTTCTCCCTTTTCGTGATAGTCTCTATGATTCTTATTCATACAACAAAAAAGTTGTTTTGGTAGAGTGGTTAAGGTGTGTGCCTACTAATTACATGGGGTTTCCCCGCGAGAGTTTGAATCTTTCAAGCTCATAATATTTCCTTTTTGCCCGTTGCCTCACCAACGCGTCGAGGTTTCCACGCTATTATGAGGAATGCTTTGTTTTCCTCTTTTAACCTATACGGGATATGTTACCATCGGGCGACAGTAAGATAAATTTTGCGCGGTGTAAATGACATACAACACGACTCTCAAAATTCCAAGTTATTTACAAACGGGAAAAAAAGGCACAAGACATGTTGGGCTATATCTGTCACTTCCCAATATTCCCAATATTTGAGTTTTCAAGAAATTGAACGGTGAGAATAAGCTAAATTTTGCGTGGTTTAAAAGACATACAACACAAGTTTCATAAATTCCAAGTTATTTACAAAAGGAAAAAAGGCACAATACATGTTGGGATATATTGATTGAACAATGGTTCTAACCACCTTTCTTTGAACAAGAAACCTCCTCAACACTTAACACCAAATATTAGGCACAAGATATGTTGGGTTATGTTGATGGTACATTAGTTCTACCACCTTGCATTAAACAAGAAACCTCCACAACACTCAATACCAAATATTTGGCGTGGAAACTATGTTCAACCATCATTCAAAAGCTCGTGAATTGAGACTTAAGGATGACTTGCAGCTGATGAAATACGGCACCAAACTTGTTGGTGAGTATGCCCTAACCTTCAAAAAAATATTTGACCAACTTCTCCCTCTCCTTGAGAGTCTCTTCAAGACTCATTCATACAACAAAAAAGTCGCTTTGGACGAGTGGTTAAGTCGTGTGCCTGCTAAGTACATGGGGTTTCCCTGTGAGAGTTCGAATTTCTTAGGCGAGCCTTACCAACGCATAGAGGTTTCCACACTATTACAAGGAATGCTATGTTCTCCTCTTTAACCGATATGGGATTTGTCACTTCCCATTGGACGACGACAATAAGATACATTTTGTGTGGTATAAATGACATACAACACGAGTTTCAGAAATTCCAAGTTATTTACAGAAGGGAAAAAAAAAACACAAGACATGTTGGGCTATGCTGATGGAACAATGGTTCTACCACCTTGCTTTGGACAAGAAACTTTCTCAACACTCAACATCAAATATTTTGCGTGGAAGCCATTGTTGTCGTCGTTGGTCTCTCCACTACATGTGACATTTGGCTCACGTTGGAAACTATGTTCAACCATCATTCAATAGCTCGTGAATTGAGACTCAAGGATGACTTACAACTGATGAAACGTAGCACCAAACTTGTTGTTGAGTATGCCCATACCTTCAAAAAAATATGTGACCAACTTCTCCCTCTGCTTGAGAATCTCTTCGAGACTCATTCATACAAAAAAAAAAAAGTTGCTTTGGTCATTTGGTTAAGGCGTGTAGTGTCTAAATACATGGGGCTTCCCTGCGAGAGTTTGAATCTCTTAGGAGACGAAAATTTCATTGCCTCACAAATGCGTAGAGGTTTTTTTTTTTTTTTTTTTTATAACCACCCAAGATCACTACTAAAAGATATTATCCGCTTTGGCCCGTTGTCTCATGGATGCATAGAAGTTTCGACACTGTTATAAGGAATGCTTTGTTCTCTTCTCTAACCGATATCTGATCTTGCTCTTCCCCTCGGACGGCGACAATAAGAAAAGTTTTGCGCGGTATAAAAGACATACAACACGAGTTTCAAAAATTCTAAGTTTTTACAAACGGGAAAAAAGGCACAAGACATGCTGGACTATATCTGTCACTTGCCAAATTTTAAGGTTTTAAGAAATTGGACGGGGACAATAAGATAAATTTTGCGTGGTTTAAAAGACATACAACACGAGTTTCAGAAATTTCAAGTTATTTACAGACTGTAAAAAAGGCACAGGACATGCGGGCTATGTTGATGGAACAATGGTTATACCACCTTGCGTTGAACAAGAAACCTCCTCAACACTCAACACCAAATATTTGGTGTGGAAATGAGTCGATCAACGGCTTTTATGTCTCCTACTCTTCTCTCTCCACTGCATGTGACGTTTGGCTCATGTTGGAAACTACCTTCAACCATCATATGAAAGCCCCTGAACTGAGACTCAAGGATGACTTGCAGCTGATAAAACTCGGCATCAAACCTGTTGCTGAGTATTCCCTGACTTTCAAAAAAATATGTGACCAACTTCTCCCTCTCCTTGAGAGTCTCTTCGAGACTCATTCATACAAGAAAAAGGTCGCTTTGGTCGAATGGTTAAGGTGTGTACTAGACATGTACATAGGGTTTCCGTGCGAGAGTTAGAATCTCTAAGGCGATGAAAATTGTTTTTTTATTTTTGTAATAGTCCAAGACCACTACGAAAAGATATTGTCCGCTTTGGCCGGTTGTTCACAAACGTGTAGAGTTTTGTTTTTTTATTTTGGTAACAACCGAAGACCACTACTAAAAGATTTTTCTGCTACAACACGAACAACACGAGTTTAAAAAATTCCAAGTTATTTACAAACAGAAAAAAGGTACAAGACATGCTGGGCTATATCTGTCAATTCCCAATTTTTGAGGTTTCAAGAATTCGGACGACGACAATAAGTTAAATTTTGCGTGGTTTAAAAGACATACAACACGAGTTGCAAAAAATTCCAAGTTATTTATGTATGGGAAAAAAGGCACAAGGCATGTTGGGCTATATTGATGGAACTATGATTCCATCACTTTGCTTTAATCAAGAAACCTCATCAACACTCAATACCAAATATTTGACGTTGAAAGCAGTCGATCATTGGCTTTTATGTCTCCTGCTCTACTCTCTCACCGAGGAAGTCATTGTTTTCATCGTTGGTCTCTTCACTGCGCGCTTCGTCTGGCCCACGTTGGAAACTACGTTCAACCATCGTTCGAAAACCCGTGAACTGAGACTCAAGGATGACTTGCAACTATTGTAATGCGAGACCAAACTTGTTGTTGAGATGTCTCTACCTTCAAAAAATATGTGATCAACTTCATACCATTGGTAGACTTGTTGAGCACATTGGGAAAGTGCACTAATTCCTTCATGGACTCGGCACTTATTTTTTAATTTTTTTTACTACTTGATAGGTCTCACCCCTCTATCCTATTTTGTAGATTTAGACTCTAAAGTTGAAAGTTTTGAGTTGTTCTAGCGCTCCTTTGAGTTTTCTAACTCCACTCCTATGGCATTCACTGCCATTAATTGTTTTCGCACCCCATGGAAGTCACCATACTTTCTTTAGCAACCAGCAAGGTCATTCTCATTCCTGTAATAAAACTCTGCCAACTGAGGATGAACCCACTCAGGTCTAGGTCGTCAACCCCCTCGCTGCCAAATATGTCACATGGAGGGTCATTATGCTGATCGATGCAACCAACGACACACTCAACCTGATTCAGGTCATGCTCACCAGCCTTTAACACCTCTTGTTCTATTCCTGGACTCGAGGCTGGTGATTGGATATTGGACCTTGGGGCTTCAGCCCATATGACCGCTGATCCATCTATTTTGGATCATTTTAAAAATTACATGGGCAAGAACTCTTTTATTGTAGAAAATGGTGCATATCTACCCATTACTCACACTGATACTCTTTCTCCTATTCTAAAAATTCACTCATTAGATGTCTTGGTTGTCTCTCATCTGACTAAAAGTCTTCTTTCAATTAGTAAATTAACATCTGATTTTTCTCTCCTCATTACATTTACTAATAATCATAATACTATCCAAAATCTTCAAACAGGAAGTGTGGTGGCAACCGGTAAAAGAGATGGAGGGCTATATGTGCTAGAGCAAGTCAACTCTTCCTTTATTTCTATCCTTAGAAACAAATCTTTACTTACTTCATATGATTTAGAGCATGCTCGCTTGGGTCATGTGAATTACTTTATTATTTCTTTTTTAAATAACAAAGGTCATCTTTCCCTTACATCTTTATTGCCTACTCCATCCCTATGTAGTATTTGTCAGCTTGCAAAAGGTCATCAATTACCTTATTCCTGCAATGAACATAGATCGTCTCATGTGTTAGATCTTATTCATTGTGATTTTAGGGTTCTTCTCCGGTCAAATCTAATTTGGATTTTCTTTACTATTTTATTTTTATTGATCATAATTCTCGATTCACTTGGTTTTACCCTTTAAAATTTAAATCTTATTTATTTAATATTTTTTCTTCAATTTCAAAAATTTGTGAAAAAGCAATATTCTACTCGTATCAAGGTTTTTCAAAGCGATGAAGGTGCCAAACTTACTAGCAGTTGTTTAAAAACTCACTTTACGTACTTCTGGCATCCACCATCAATTCTCTTGTCCATATACACCTACTCAAAATCGTCATGCTAAGAGAAAACATTGTCATGTGACTAAGACTAGCTAGCCCTTCTCTTTCACTCCCATCTTTCACCTCGTTTCTAGGTTGACACCTTCAACATTATAGCTTATATTATCAACTGGTTGTTGTAAGGATCATGCTGACTCGACGACTCCAATAGGATGGGTAATTTTTTTGCAAAATAAAACGATTAAAATTTTTTAAAAAATTATATTATAACAAAATTGTGTGCATCACAAAATAAGGAACGGACACAAAAAATTTAAAACAAAAGGGTTGAAGACAACAGGTGAGGTTTGTCTATGGCACCTGCTCTAGAGTCCGCCCTCAAGCTCGACCTTGGCCAGCTCTTTATTACTTGAAAAAAATGGAGAATAAAAAATGAGTACAAAGACTCAGTAAGCATCCTACTTGTAGGCTCTTAATCGTGTCCTTGATATACTAGGGTACCACACTCTTTCTTGTCTTGTTCTTGTTGTAAGTACTTGATCCCTCTAGTTCTTGTTCTTGACTTGAGGTTCTTATCTCGATCTGTCGTGAGGACTTTGGTCCTTTGATTCTAAAACCTTGGTTACCATCTAAGGGCCTTAGAACTATGGTTCTTGGTTCTTGGTACTTTCTAGGTTCTTTTTCTACTCTTTGTTCGTTCTCCAAGACACTCCCCTTAGGATTTACGGCACTAGCCATGCACCTCACAATCCTATGTCCAAGGCTTCATGCGTTCCAAGCGACACAGTCTTAACCTACGTCCAAGGCTTCATGCGTTTCAAGCGACGTAGTCTTAACCCGCATCTTAGTGCTTGCCTTCAATACGGTCTGTTAACCTATGTCCAAGGCTTCATGCATTCCAAACGGCATAGTTTGAAAACCTACATCCAAGGGCTTGCCCTATAATACAGTTTAAATACCTACGCTCAAGGCTTCATGCATTCCAAGCAGCGTAGTCAAAGTCATGAGCATGTTGTACCATGGGAGGTCTTAGGAGGTTCTTGATTCTTGGCTCAGGTAACTTGCTCTCTTCTTGTTCCATCGTAGCCCTAGACTACTCCCCATGATAGAACATAAAGGTCACGTGTTTGGTGCATACATAAACATGAAATCCTGCAAATCTTTTGGATACCCATAACATGGTGCAGGGTATCTTATCTAGGTAAGGAAAAATTGAGGCCAAACATGACATCTTGAAAAGGAAACATGGTGCAGGGCATCCCACCTAGAAGAGGAATTCTTGGGCCTTAGAAAGCACCACTTGGGGGGAGTTCATGGGTCCCTTTGGACATGATTAGAGTATTACTAGAATTCTTGAGTTTTTGTGTCTGAGGACCTTGGTCCCTTATCCTTGAGTGGTACCTAGCATTCTTCTTACTTGTGTAGTTGTAAAGTTTGTCTGGTGTTGTTCTTGGTTCTCAATTTTGTAAGTTTCTAAGGTCCATAATTCCTTGAGACCTAAGTTGTAACTTTTATTTTTAATCGTATGAACCCATCTTAGTGTGAGTTATTCTAGAAGGTCATAGATTCCTATTGAGTTCTTTAGAAGAGGCTTCTAAAAGAGTCTTAGTCTTGTGGTGTTTCCTATAGGTGTATCTTTGGTCCTAACTTGGTTTAGGTTTCATACTTGCTCCAATCAACTTGAAATCTCAAAAATATCTTCATGCCCTTAAGAATAGACCTTATCAGAAGTAACAAATCATTTGGAGCACGTATACATCTTGAATTATCATGAGTAATCCTAGGGGCATTTTGGTCATTTTACCCCTAATTCTTAATTTTGCTACCTAACGAGTTTCAATGGCTCTCAAACTTCACCACATCATCAAGCATCATAAAATAAGATCTATTACAGAGTTTCATAGCATTTGGAGGTCATCTATGTCATAAAGGGTAGGTAAATATCCTTAGGGGCATTATGGTCATTTCGTACCATTTCTTGGTTTACCTACTTATCCTTATCCAATGACAACCAATTTCATATATAACCTCAAAATAATATACTATGCTTAGCATTAAAATTTTATATGCAGTGAAGTTCATCTAGTGGGTTATTTTAATGTTACCTAAATCTCGAGCAATTTGATCGGTTCAGGGCCTTAACTCACGGTTCTTTGGGTTTTTCTTTCATATATTCTTAATTGAAACTTTGCTTAGGGTTCATATGGAAATTGATTCCTACAAGTATTTCTTAACAAAAAGTCCAAGGTGGCTACTTACCTAGTTGTCGACGTTCGAGACTCCCGTTCTTGAGCTTCCGGTATTCAAATTACCTCAAATTTTCTTCCACAAACTCCTTATTGTGTCTAGTTTCTGGAACCATGAAGTTTTTCATGAGAACTAATCTGGAAGGGGGTTAAAATTGAGAAAAACCAATGGAAGATTGGGTTTTGAGTTGACATGACCGGTTCAGTTGAACCCGCCATGTCATCGTCTTCTTCCTTTGAACCGGAAGAAGACACGCATTTATACATGTGCCACTGTTTGCAACTCAGCCTCTACTGCCACATTTACAACATTTCTCCCCTCGCTTTCTTCATGAACCTTAAAGATGGTGTTAAAGGAAGAGCTAGGGATTCTTATGGATGGTAGCCTTAAAGATGGTGTCAAAATCAGTTTTCACGTCGGAGAAAAAAAAAATGGGATTCTTTATTGGGTAGCCGATTCTAAGGGTTTTCAAGGTCAGATTTCTTCATGAAACCTCTCCTTATTTTTTTTCTCAAGCTAAAGAAATTGATTTGGAGGAACGACTTCGAGTGTGGGGCCTTAATTTTGAGAAATTGTTCTCGGCTACAATGTTACTCGAAACACGAGATTTTTGTTCTCTTGGGTAGCCTATTTTACGATGTTTCAGCTCTCGATTTCTTTGTCAAAGTTACTCAACTTGATCCTCTGAAGAAATTCTCAATTTGAAGTTAAAGGGACCGTAGATAGGAATTCGAAACTTACCCCTAATTTCAACCCAAAACTGATTTTCTTCAATTGGGCACGTTCCTGAGGTTATTTCTCTATGTGGTCTTCTATGAAAATATTCAGTGGAGGTGCAGAAACTTATTGGGATCGTCCTTGCTCGACAAAATTCTTATGCATCCTCGGATTGGATTTTCGAGTTTTCTTTGAAGGTCTTCAATGACAAATTGGATTGGGGGAATGGTTTTTAGGCACTTTCAGCACTTTATTTCTTCATAGAACTTGTGGGTAATCATATTTAGAAACTATAGGAACACGTTTGGAGGGAAATGGCGGAGAATTGCTCTCAAATTTGGAAGAAATTCATAGAATGAGACTGAATATTTAAACGCTTATTGCCTTCGATTGGGGGCTCGACCATGCTCAATTTTTGT
Organism: Cucurbita maxima; assembly: GCF_002738345.1. Classification (NCBI taxonomy): domain Eukaryota; kingdom Viridiplantae; phylum Streptophyta; class Magnoliopsida; order Cucurbitales; family Cucurbitaceae; genus Cucurbita; species Cucurbita maxima. Next base: position 741,670 of record NW_019272021.1, on the reverse strand, counting down.
TCCAAACTATTACCGCAACTTCATAATTTATAGGAGAAACTTAAACCTACATTGAGAGCTCCAGAATCATCGTGGATTGGAAGTTGGATTTTCTAGAAAATCCATCAGAAATATCATCTTCAATCATTGAGCTACCGACTTTCAATTTGAATACTGGTCGTTGGATTTGATGATCTAAGAACGTTCTAGATCGTGTCCAATTTAGGAGGAGATTGAACGGCTAGATCACTGTGAATGTTCTGATTTTGAGCAGAATGGCAAATCCATAATTATCCATAACTTGAGGGGTATTTTGGTAATTTTTCACTTTTTGAATATTTTATTATTATTTTTTCGAAAAATCTATAATTTTTCTAAAAATTATTCTCTTGTTGGTCATTTTTTCCATCTTGAGTATCTTATAATTTCTTCTAGATAAGAAATTAAAAATACGAAAGTTCCTTAAAAATTAAAAAAATGACTTTTTCGTCCTTTTCACTTATTTTTTCCTTTTCAATTCTTTTCCTAAAGCCTTGAGTCCTTAAAATTAATAGTAAGGGTATAGGAATGACTTGCTTTATATTCTTGTCCTTGCTTAATCTTCTTAATTTCTTTTCTTAGGATCCTTTGGGTCTTATATGAGTGGCTTATCCTCGTTGGAGATAACTCCTTTCATTTTTTTTTTGGGTGTTATAGTTGCCTATTCCAGTTTTTAGGTAAGTCACCCTTTGAACCTCTCTATGACATTATAAAAATTTTCATTCCTTTAGTTTTCGTATTTATCCTTGCTTGTGTGATTCTATGCCTAACAAACTTTCTCCTACAGCATTCCTTGCATTTCCTTGGGTTACAGTCCCTCTCATAAAAGGTTTTGTTGTCTTTGATCCCACCACCACTAAGTTATACAACACCCGTCAACTCAATTTGATAAAACCCACTTCTTTCCTATTGTCCCTAACTCCTAGGCCCAACCTCTTTCCTCTCTTCATATTTCAAATTTCTTAGAACCCAATGTTTACCATATTGGTCCATCCCCCCTACCACTTCTTTACCGCACATTCCTTGATCCACCTCATCTCCGTATGATATTTGTTATGACCTTGTGGATGAGATTGTGTAGGTTGATACTTCTCTTGTAGGTTCCTCTTTGTCACCCTCGACTTTTGATCCGGACTCTATTGAACCTATTGTTGATTCCTCTTGTTCTTTGGGCTCTCATCCTATGATCACACGAGTCAAAACTGGCATCTTCAAGGCTCGTCATCTAGCAAATCTTGGTATTTTGCGCTCATCTTGACTTCTTTCTACTCTTATTGCATCCACTAAGCCAAGAAGATTCAAATTTGCGGCTAAGAATCCTGCTTGAGTTGCTGGCATGGATAAAGAAACTCGAGCTTTACAATAAAATGATACTTGTACTTTGGCCTTGCCAACACAAACATCGTGGGCTCTAAATGGGTGTTTCATATTAAATATTTTTCTGATGGATCTGTCGAGCGTTTCAAGCCTCATCTTGTTGTCAAAGGTTATACTCAGGTTCTTTGTCTCAACTACACTGACACTTTCAGTCGGGTTGTCAAAATTACTACTATCCGTGTTGGACTTTCTTTTGCTGTCACAAATAAATGACCTCTTCATCAAATTGATATCAAAAATGTTTTCTTCAATAGCACTCTTATTGAACATGTTCATATGGAACAACCTTCTGGGTATATTGATCCTCGATTTCCCACTCATTTCTGTCTATTAAAGAAAGCTTTCTATGGCTTAAAGCAAACTTCTCGCGCTTGGTTTCAACATTTTAGCTCATTTCTTCTACCACTTGATTTTTCTTGCAGTCGCATTTACACATCCTTTTTGTCTTTAATCAACAATCTAACTTTATCTAACTGCTTCTTTGTGTTGGTGACATTATTGTTACCAGCAACAACCCATCTCTTCTTGATAGCTTTACTCGCGAGCTTCATTCTGAGTTTGCTACCAAGGATTTGGGTTCTCTTAGTTACTTTCTTAGTTTTGAAGCTTCACCTACTCTAGATAGTCTGTTTATTAGTCAATTAAAATATGCTCAAGATATTCTTACTTGGGCTCAATTGCTCAATAGCAAACCAGTCCAAACCGCATGGTTATTTCTCAACACCTGATTGTTGATGGTTCTCTTTTCTCTAATCTACTCCTTATCAATCTATTGTTGGCGCCCTTCAGTACTTGACCATTACACGTCCATATATTGTACTTGTTATCAATTCTGTTAGTCAATTTTTGCATGGCCCTACTGTAGATCACTTTCTTGCTGTCAAATGTATTATTCGCTATGTCAAGGGAACACTCCATTTTGGTTTTTCCTTTCGTCTATCCATTGTTCCTAGTGCGCTAATGGCTTATTCAAATGCTGATTGGGCTGGTTATCCTAATACTTGTCGTTCTACATTCGACTATTCTATTTATCTTGGTAACAATCTCGTTTCTTGGAGTGCTAAAAAGCAAACTACTATCTCACGCGCTAGTTGTGAATCTGAGTATCGTGCTCTTGCCACGACTGATGCTGAATTTCTTTGAGTTACACATCTTTTGCATGACCTTAAGATTCCTATTTCACAACAACCCTTACTCTTATGTGACAAGAAAAGTGCTATTTTTTAAGCTATAATCTCGTTTCTCACAAGCAGACCAAATATATTGAATTAGATTATTATTTCATTCAAGTACTTGTTATCACTGGCAAACTTTGCACACAGTATATTCCCATCTCCAAGTTGCTAACATATTCACAAAAAATATTTCTCGACCTCTCTTTAAAATTTTCAGATTCAAGCTTTATGTTCGTTCAAATTCGATGCTCAGTTTGCGAGGGGGGTAAGGATATTTAATCTTGAATTATAGTTTACCATATCTATCCTATTTGATCATTTATTATATGCAAATATCTTGTATGATATTTAGACTTCCTTACCATAAGTGTCATATTTGACATTTTATTATATGCAAATAGCTAGATATTTGTTTTCATTACATTATTGTTTACATACATATCATATTTGCCCTTTATTATAAGCAAATATTTTGTATCCATTTATTACTTCTTCTATTTATTGCTCTGTCTTTATCCTTGGTAATTTATTTGATTATGTAAAGGATTATAAATAGAGAACTTTTGCCACCCTACGATTTAAGTGGGGTGGTTTTAGCCAATATTCTTAATAACTATGGACAATTATTTTAAAATTTCTCTAAATTAATAAATTCTTTTATTAAACCAAGCTTATTATTTGATTGGACGTATATGCTTTAATATCTACCTTCATCTATTCTTAGGGACATATGCTCATGGTTAGTGGCTCTATAGAAATGTGCCTCTGCATCCCCATTCAAGTATAGCCTTTAATATGCTACTTGAACAGGCTGAGATGTTTTAGTATCCGCACATAAATTTGGTGAATTATTGGGCTGATTGCTCAAGCTTGAGAGGTGTTCCCCTTTTTATGTAAACAACATATTACTCAATAACGTTTTAATCTAACATAAACGGATGACTAACTAATCAATTCTAAATTAAAGATTTGAAATAAAGCGGTATATTCTATGAATAGAGATTCATGGAAAAATATTAACTTCATCTACGACATCTTATATTGATGAAATTGTTCTCAAATATTTGATGCAGAAATTTAAATAATGATAAAATGTCATTCTATAAAATTAAATGAAGAGTATCTTGAGACGGTGGGAGATGATTACTACATAATAAAATATAACATTTTTTAAATAATTTGTTACCATTCATGAGTTAAACCAATGATATCCTCATATAATAGAGTAGTTATTCCTTCTCAGTTGAGTATGGATTATAATAATATCTGAAAAAGTGTTTCAAATGTGATTTAGTTCATCCATGTTTATTATGATAATAGTGATGCAACACAAATATTAAGAAAATTAGAAACTAAATATCAATCTACGAGGAATCATATCGAGAGAAAAAGTATTGTGGTAGTGACCAAATATTAAAACGTTTCAATTGTGATTGCCGTTACTTCTAGTGCTAAAAGCTAGAGTATTTGGGAGACACCTAAAATGTCTCGGATTACTACTTCGGGATATGTCTCAACTTTTATAAGGGATGTTCGGAGAACATGTTAGGTATAAAGTATCCGAAGATGGTTGAGATTCATTTTGGATAGTTTAAGAGGGAGGGTTGAAATTTGACTTTGACCAAGTCAAAATCCTCAATTATTGTCCTTTGACCAAGTCAAAATCTCCGGTTATTCTCCTTTCAACCAAAATTTGCAGTCTAAACTCCAAACATAATTACGTTAATTTAACTCACTTAATTGAAGTTGTTAATCAAATTAGATCTCAAGGATCCCAATTAATCTCCTACATGTTTTAAAATAACCATTTTTTAGTTCTTATAATTAACTAAAGTTGATGTGGGACTTTTGTGTTTACTAAAAAATAATTCATTTTGAGATGGGCTTTTATGATGGTAGATTCGGTGTAATGGCCGTCTAAATTCAATAAATTAGACTTCATAAAAGATAATTATGATTTTGATAAAATTACAGTAGTTTGAAAATTTTGTGCTTCCGTGATAATCATTTTAAGGAGTAAAGTAGGATGTTAATTTTCATATGGTAAGGGGTTACACGCGATGTGTATCAGGTAGTCAGCCACTAATGGTCACTATACGAGATGATTGCAGAAAATAGTTATCAAGGTCAAGATAATACACTGTGTATTTCAAGTAACCCGACATTGATAATCCTTTTAAGGAGTAAAAGGTGATGTTGATTATCAAGTGCTAAAAATTACACGTCGTTGTTTCGGGTAATTAACTAGGTCCTTTATTTGATCGTCATATGACGGTTTATGTCCCCAACAGGAGAGTTCTAGTATTGTAATACTCACCTTATTTTAAAAATGATTTTAAGGTGAGGATGTGATACGGAGGTGACGAGCAGGGTGAAGAAATAAGTCATAGGGTGACTCAAGAATTTTATATTTTCATTCAACTTTATGTTCTTCATTAATAGAAGTTTTTAAATTGATTGATGCGCAAGTAACGGCCCTGACCTTTATGTGTAAGGAAAGTCGGGTCGTTAGTAAGGATAAACAACATGATTTCAACGTGTTTGCTTTCAATCTGCTTGTTTTGGTTTCTTATAAATCCCTCCCTTCTCCATCTGAGTTCTTTTTTTGGCAGATTCATCATTCATACTTCATCCACAAAGCAACAATTCTTATTTATGGAAGGAAAAATTTGAGGGCGGAGCTATATTACAATTTACAATACAAAATTAACTACAAATTTAGAACTCCACCAACCAACCTATGGCAGCAATGCTTTTTCAGTCATAAGAAGAGAAAACACAATTACAATCAATCAGGGAGGCTCTCTCTAATCTTCTACAAATTAACTATGTCAATAAATGCTTTAATCGCTTCTTCCTAACACGATGGCGGTTGAAGCTGCTTAAGCCTTCGTACGACTAGTTTCATCGTTGGCCTAGTCGACAAAGAGTCCACTGTACAAACAACTGCCAAGTGTAATACTTCAACCAAATCATCATGGGGACCTACCTCCCACAACCCTGCTGTGAAGAATTCCTTGGCTCGCCCCTGCCGAAGCAGCATACACGCCCAAGCTACTATGTTAAAACCATTACCGTACGAGGAAAATGAGGGATCTAGTGCTTTCTTGTCCGAGAGTAGCTCGAGAAGAACCACGCCATAACTGTACACGTCTGCTTTATCAGAGACACGACACGTCATGGCATATTCAGGAGCGACATAGCCGAAAGTTCCAGCCACACCTGTGGTAGCATGGGTTTCAGAAGTCCCAAGAAGCCTGGCCAATCCAAAGTCAGAGAGATAAGCATTGAAATCATCGTCTAATAGTATATTGCTCGGTTTCACATCGCGGTGGAGGACTCGTGGTACACACTGATCATGAAGATATGCAAGTGCACGGGCTATGTCCAGCGCAATCTTGTGAAGAATTCTCCAATCAACTGCTCTTGTAGACCTCTCCTGGATGAATTTTTCCAAATTGCCTCCTGGCAAATAATTATATATCAGGAACATCTCTGTTTCACTGGCATGGTAACCAATTAAGGTGACAAGGTTCGGATGGCGCAGCCTTCCAAGAGTTTTAATTTCTGCATCAAACTGTTGGACCCCTTGAAATCGACCTACAGCAAGTCGTTTTATTGCAACGAGCACCCCCAATGCGATCTCTGCCTTGTAAGTTGCCCCAAATCCTCCACTTCCAATGCAATTGCTTGCATTGAAATTACTTGTGGCACGCACTACATTATCAAACGTCAGGGAAACCCCAATATCAGTAAAAACCGTCACTTCCTTTCTCATTGATCCAAGAACTTTAGACTTCGTGTTCCACTTTCGTGTATATATAAAAAGGATAATCAGAGCAATAAGAACAGAAACAATGGCAGAGGCAGACGTAATGGATGCTATCTCAATTGAATTGAAGCTGCCACCTCCACTTGTTTGGGGTGCAACACCAGATGGTGAAGCTGCAAGACTACTCGGGTCACCTTCTGAACCTTGCATTCCAGATGAGGGCACGGCCAGAGAAAACAAATGGCACGGGCGGAGGTAAGGATTTCCAATCGCACCACTACATTTGATCATGTTATTATTTGATGGTAAGGAACCAGACAAGTTATTGAATGACACATTGAATGCAGAGAGTGTGGTAACATTTGCCAAACCAGAGGGGACCGGTCCAGAGAGTGAATTATTATTGAGAAGTAGAACTTTTAAGCCTCTCAAGTTAACAAGATCGACTGGAATTTCACCCGAAAGATCATTATGTGAAAGATCCAGCAACTCCAAAGACTGCAACTTTCCCAATGTAGAAGGTATAGAACCATTAAAGTTATTGCCAGCCAAACAAAGGTACTTCAAATCAGCTATATGTCCGAGAGAAGTTGGTATTTCATACTGAAACTTGTTCCTGCTTAGGTTGAGGTGATTCAGAGATAATAGCTCTCCAAAGCTAGCAGGTACCTGCCCAGTCATCTGATTACCAGATGCATCCAAGAATTTGAGAGAACCACACTTTTTACCAATTTCCACAGAAAACGGACCAGAGATTTTATTGCTGCTAATATTGAAGATCAATCCCGCCAAACCATCGCATATTTCAAATAAACTATCAGGAAATCGTCCAGTCAGCTTATTTCCACCTACAAGATAAGCATAAACAGTTTTTCTTCCCATTCTTTCACGTGGAAATGGTAACGACAGAAGACTGCCAGTAAAGTTATTGTCCCCAAAGTTATGCATTATCAGATCATCATTTCCAAGAAATGTAAAAGGCGTTGCACCTCGAATACTAGTGGCAAAAAATGCAAGATACCGAGACGACACGTCATCAACATCCAAATATCTGTTTGAATGGGATATTGGCAGTGAGCAATCTTGGCCACAGACCATAGGAATCTCACCAGTTAAGAGATTACCGCTAATATCAAACAGATTCATGTAAGGAAAAGGAAGGTTTTTATCAAGTTCTCCAGAAAGCCGGTTCATGCTTAAATCAAGAACTTGAATTTTTTTGCAGACGCTAAATCCACTTGGAAGCTCCCCGTAAAGATAATTACCAGCTAAGTTGACCATCTCCAAGTTTTCACACTTACCCCATTGGGAAGGGAATCTTCCATTAAGGTTTGCACTAGGGGCCCACAATATCCTCAGCTTTGGAAGGGTTGTAATCGACTCAGGTATACTGCCGGAAAAATAGTTAAAACTATCATCACTAAGTTCCTCAGTTGGGGAGTCTTTGTCTGTGTAGTTGATCTTGGGAATTGGATCAAAGAGATTCGAGAGCACAAGGACAGACAACTGCAAGCAGTTTCCGAGCTCGGAGGGTATTGGACCACTGAGACTATTCCTAGAAAGATCAAGCAGTTCCAGCTTCTGCAACTTACCAAATCCAGCTGGAATGGCCTCCTCCAGCATGTTGGAGTACAGCAACAATGTCTGCAACTGACCGCAATTCCCCAAACTACTTGGAATCCCACTGACCAAAAAATTACCAGACAGGTCAAGATGCTCAAGCTGACAGTTATTCCCAAGCTCACTTGGAATGGATCCTGTAAAAAAATTGAAAGACAAGTAGACCCCTCTCAACCGACCAACAAACTGTGGAATTGTGCCATTCAACTGATTCCCAGCTAAATTCATGACCTCTAAACTTGCACAACCAGAAAGCGCGCCAGGAATCTCACCAGTAAGCCTATTAAATCCAAGATTGAGAATGCGCAACTTGCGCAGCCTGACAAAATCATTATTAAGCAGTCCAGTTAAAGAGTTTCCTTCAAGATCAAGAACCTCAAGGTTCTCCAATCCCAAGATTTCACCCGGAAGTTCACCCTCAAAACCATGAAACGTAAGAGACAAAGTCCTCAGCTCAGTGAGCTTCCCAATCACTGGCGGAAGCTTCCCCATCAGTGAGCCTCTATTACCGACACAACCCCTCCTGACTCCAAACCCATAAAGAGGAAATTTAGAAGAGTCAGAGCAGGAAAATGCATTCGAATTACCTGCACCACCATTCCCGGAAATGTTGAGGGACACAACCCGAGAATTGAGGTCGCACGAAACGCCGAACCACAAGCAGTAATCAGAAGAACTGGAAGTCCAGGTGGAGAGCAAGCCGTAAGGGTCGGAAACAGCATTTTTGAACTGAAGAAGCACGGATTTGTCTGAACCGCCCAAAATAGCTTCAGTATGAAAGAAGAAGAGGATGCAGTATAGAAAAAGAAGTATTGAAGAGGTAGGTCTGCAGAAGGAGAACCATTTGATAACTGAAAAAGAAGACGAAGAGAAACCCATTCCGGAACCACCCTTTGAAAGGGCCGAAAAAACAAACAACCGCTCCAGAAGAAAAGAATCAAACAGCCTCCGTAAAGGAGAAAATCCGGTGTGAATGTGAGGAAGAAGAAGAAGAAGAAGAAGAAGAGCGAGGGTTTTGAGAATCCTAACCCTAACCCTAACCCTAACCCTAACCCTAATTTTGGTTCAAGAAAAGGGAGAAGAGGGCAAAACGAGGACGACGAGAGACTTGGCAAGAGAGAGAAGATTCAAGCTGTGTTCTTCGCAGACACGCGTTTTCCTTTTTTTTCTTTTTCTTTTTCTTTTTTTTTTTAAATTTAGGATAAATCATCAACCTCATTGGGTCAGGCCCATCGGCTCGGGGTTTAAAATACTATTAAGCATCATCATTAAATGCTTAATCTTATAATGTATTCAATACTAATTTTTTTTATATATTTTTTACATTAATTTAACACTCTTAAATATTTATATTTTTAACAAAATACATGTACTTTTTTTTATTTATATTTTCTTTTAAATAATTATAAATATGCATGGATGGCTCCCCCGATCAGGACCGATTCAATAAATCAATCCAAATATATTCTAACCATCAAATTTTGACTAGTTTTGGTTGCACTTGAAATAAGTTAAAGACTAGTGTAACGTCCACCTTCGAAGTTTGAGGAAGAGTTAATAAAGCATAAATATTTTTTGTTTTTTTTTTCTTTTAAGTAAATGTCGACCTTCGAAGTTCGAGAAAGGTAGTGGGGTCCATTGGACGTACATATTAAAAGTGAATCTAGTGGAGTAAACCATAGGTATTAAAATAATATTTGATCATCTTATTTAAATAGTTTATAACGTGTTCGCTAATTAAGTTATATTCAAATAGACGGTTTAGTTTTATTTAAAATCTAACGTTCACAAAATAAAAATTATTTAGGTTCACTAAACCATAATATATTATAGTTTGGATCAATATCGTCCAAACAAACTAAATAGTTTATAATAAAACAAAAAATGAAAATTGGATCAATTATGGAGATGGATTTTGGAAGATTTAGTTTAAAAAGAGAGATTCCCTTATCTGTTGCCACGTGGCAGTTGAGAAATAACCCACGTGGAGTGCCTTCAGAAGCCAGAAGTGGGACACACATCGTCTTATTACTTTCTTTTTTTTATTTTTTTCTTTTATAATCATTATTTTATTTTATTTATTTCTGGGGCCGTTGAGAAAAAACCCACGTGGAGTGCATATGTGTTGTTCCAATAATTTTATTACATTAATTAAGTTTAATAATTAATTATCATTGGTTTGTTTATTTTTATTAGTCAAATTTTTTTAATAATTTTAACCAATTTAAGTTTCATTCATTAATAAATTTATTAGGAATAATATTTTTTTTAAAAAAAAAAATTTAGTTTATTTAACCATCCATTTTAATAATTATTCTGAAATAGATAAATTTAATAAAATTATATAAACTTTTAATTACAAATAATTAATACATTATCAAATTAACTAATTAATTATATATGTTATATTTTGAAATTAAATATCATCCTATCAAATAAAAATAAAAAAAAACATTGATATTATATATAAATAGTGGTAGTTGTAACGACTCGACTTTCCACACACGCATCAGTCGGAATTGTTACTTAGCAATAAAAAAAATTTATAACTTAAAATACATGAAAACATGCTAAAGGTAATTTACAAACAAAAAAAAAAATCATGCTCGAGGTACCCTCTCTAAATAATTTAAAAAAACATGAAATTTGAATAGTTAGTTTCACGATAAGGTAATCGACATCATTCCAAAATTTCATAGTTCCCATGAATTAGAGGTGTTCTAACAAAACTTAAAATAATAAAATAAGTTTAATGTGGAAGCCTCTTAAATAGTAAATTAAAACATCAAACTCTGAGTTGTCGTATGACTGTCATTTCCACCCTGCTAGTCACTTCCATGCTACAACGTTGTCCTTACCTGAAAATCAAGTACTAAAATACTCATTAAGGCTATTCCCTTCTTGAGCTAGATATGTAAACTATCATATAGTTCATCAATCAAAATCAAGACACCTTGGTGATTAATTACTCATAACACACATCATGTAATCTACTTATCTAAAATAGTTTTCAGCAATCATTTAGTGACAAATAGTGGTTGACTACCCGATACACACCGGTGTAATCCTTATTGCGGTGTTCATGAAAATTATGAACAAAGTGTTTAGGAAGTATCTTGATGCCTCTATCATTTAGCTCATTGATGACATCTTGGTACTCTAAGTCAGAAGAAGCAAAGCATGAGGATCATGGAAGGTCTTGTTTGGATTCCAGCCTTAAAGAATTGAAGAGAGGTTGGTGATAGCACCAATTCTTATAGTATCCGATGGCACAAATAATCTTATTGTGTATAGTGTCACCTCAGGAAAAGGACTCGGTTGTGTGCTTGTGCAGAATATAAAAGTAATTGTCTATACCTCCAGACAACGAAAGGATTACGAGTGCAATTACCCTACACATGAGACACATAAGGTGGTCGGAACCAGTGAGAGACTATGACATCGAGATTCTTTACTATCCAGGCAAAGCTAACGTTGCAGCACAATCTTTAAGTAGGAAAACGACCCACACTTCTACATTGATCATCAAAAATAGCAAGTTACAGGTTGAGATTTTTGATATTGAAGTTATGGTCAGAGGCATCACTGCTCCTGAGTTAGCATAGCTAACCGTCCAACTTACTTCCATAAGTGTATTATATACACATAGATAGCAGACATGCATCTCTACAAGGTTTATGAATTGCAGGAAACAAAGAGAGTCAAGGAGTTCTTAGTTTCGACAAACGACGAGTCTTGTGGCAAAATCGTCGGTGTGTGTTGAAGGATGAAGAGATCCAGAAGAAGACATTGGCTGAACCTCATGGTACATCCTCTGCATTCTACCTTGGAAGTACGAACATGTATCAAGACCTGAAGGATAGCTACTCGTCACAGGTAAAGGCTTGCAAATAGGCTCTCAACTACATAATATGTCTCATGTCTCTCATCTCTCGAAAGTAAACATGTACTTTCACTTTGAGAGGATCTGTATTATAAAAAGATTCTTGTCAAGTGGTTGCGTAACAAGGAGATTCCTTTAGTCCCGGTCTTATGGGTAACCATCGAGACATTGAGGTGACCTAAGAACATGAGGAGGACGTGGAAGGTCCTACCAAAAACTCTTTCTAAGGATAAATAACTTTTGGGATGAAACTTCCTACGTATGGGAGAATTTGTAACGCTCGAGCCCGGCAAGTACACCAATTTTCCTTTACTTTATATACTCAACCCTTTCTACTTTTTCGATGTTGTTGGTTGAGGTTTGGAGGTGCTTGGAAACCTAGTAACCATAGAGGGGTATTAACAACTCAAGGTTGGTAACTTCATAAATTAACTCAATGATAGTATGTTCATAAATCAAGATAAATACACTAAACATTTTGGCACGACCTAATTTTTGGAGACTTCAAATCTCAGATCATCACTAAAAAGTCAAAAACAATAAACAAAATAAAAGTGAAATAAATATAAGAATAAAATAAAATAAAATAAGGTAGAATTTAAATCCAATTAAAACAAATAATACACCAAATTAAAATCAAAACAAAATTCTAACTCCAAATAGGTGTGATTTGAGTTTATTACCGATGGAAAATGAATTTGGGATACAATTATATTTTACAAAAGATCTAAAATACAAAGATTGGACTGACACCCTTGGATGACCCCTCTACGACCACACAGCTCTCGAGCGCTCCTCAACTTCGAGTGACAACCTGCGCATACCTAAAAAAAAAAAGGAAAAACGGGTGACTATAAAAATACTTATTAAGCAATCTACTTGTAAGCTTTCATCACACCCTTGACCTAGTAGGTATTTACGGTATTTTCTCTAGGCTCTAGGAAGTTTGAGCCTAATTCTACAGTTACTTGAGCTTCTGAAATGTCTCGAAGTTCCGAGTGATTCTCATGACTGTCACAAACCCACTTTGGGTCTGGAGGTAGTCGTTCACTCACTTCTAGGGTCGCGAGTCTACAAAGCAACAAATGTCATCTCTAGGTTGAATTACTTTTTTTTTTTTTTAGAGTTAGTCAGCTTGCATAGCCACAATAGTTAACATTCGGTAACGTGGGTTGAGGTACTACCTCATAAAATCTGTTAAGATAGTATGACATCTTGAAGTTTTGAACACATAGGGCCATAGAGTCAAGGAATCTAGGGGGATCGACCTTCATGTGTCTGCCAATTACTAAGTTATCTGCATGATCCTATGCCCCCTCTCAAGACGAGTTTACAACATAGAGGTCTTGTTCAAGAGACCCCTAGTCATTTTCACTCAATAGTGACACTTGGTCATCTCGACACATTGTACTATCCGACCTAGGTTTGGCTTGACGATACTTGTACTACTATCGCTAGGTGGGACACACATTAAAGGTGTACTAAAGGATATAGGAAGCAGAGACTCTATTCATAATATCATATTGCTATTGGGCATATCAAACTTTCTTAGTCATCTTTGTCGTGAAAGTCTACTAGATTCTTAGGGGCGTCTAAGCGGTTTAAATGTCATCTTACGTTTTTAGGACGCTTGGGATTAGCTCCTCATGACTAATCCAATCCCTTATGCACTCAAGTCTAGACCTCTAGAGTCTCAATTTATGGATGGAGTAATTAAGGAATTAAATAAAAAATATAAAACCTAAAAATGAAAAAAAAAAATATATTTTTTAGAAAAATCTAAAAAAAGCTTATCATTATTTTAAATGAAATAAAAAAATATAGTTTTAATGCATGACCATTAAAATTTAATGAGTTGTTTTGAAAAAAATGTCAATTTAAAAATAAAAAAAGAAACTAAATTGAACATACTAAATAGATTTGAATTTTGAAAATTAAATGAAATAACAACTCACCAACGTAAATTCAAAGTAGATTTAACAATATTTCATTCCATTTTCATTTTCATTTTCAATATTTATCTAAATTTTATGGATGGGATGGAGTTGAATTCGAGTCTAACGAATTTATTTATAAACTAATTCATTATTAATTTAAAAACCAAAATAGGCTAAACTTACCTATTTGCTCATTCATTATTTTGTAAATATTATTAAATAGAAGGCTAAATTTATAAAAGTATCCTAAAAAGTTCAAAAATACCCTTAAATCCTTTTAAAAAGTTCAAAAAATACCTATGAAACCTTTGTTTTAAAAAAACATCCTGAATTTTCAAAATAAGGTTAATATCCTTAAAATTTAAAAATAATTATAAAAATTGTTACCCTTACTAAACAAAAATAATTTATCTTATCAATAGATCATCTAACTCATAGGGTTTATTTTTTTTTTTTAATTAAACAATTTATAGTTTCTTATTCTTTTTATTCTTCTTAAACAACCTCTTAATTCCCTTCTTTCCTTCTTAAATCTCTAACACTTTTCTATTTTCTATTTTTTTTATTTAATTTCTCTCGAAATATTTTCAAATATAAATATAACAAAATTCAATAATCATATAGCCATTTATATATATATATATATATATATATATATATATATATATATATTTTTTTTTTTTTTTTTTTTTTTTTTTTTTTTTTTTTTTTTTTTTTTTTTTTTTTTTTTTTTTTTTTTTTTTTTTTTTTTTTTTTTTTTTTTTTTTTT
>NW_019272021.1:678868-727012 GCF_002738345.1 Cucurbita maxima | reverse complement strand
TTTTTTTTTTTTTTTTTTTTTTTTTTTTTTTTTTTTTTTTTTTTTTTTTTTTTAAGAGTTGAACCTCCTTATATTTTATAGGTAGAAATGTTCACAAAAATTAGAGAACACCTCCTATAAATAATATTTAAGAAGAGAGAGAAAAAGAGACTAAGTGAGACTTCATAGTCTCCCAAGAAAAAAACAAAGAAAAATTGATGAGTTATAGACTACAAAGGAGAGAAATGATTTATGAAGGTAGATAGACAAATTTCATTCATATATTAAAATGTTAATACTATTTTTGAGACGAGTATTCTTAACTTTTGTAGTAATAAATAAAACAGTTAAAAGTTCATAATTTTGAAATAAAGTTAAAAAGTGTTTTTAAAAGTACTAAAAAAAAATTTGAAATTAAAGTTAGACAAAATTCAAAATTAATCAAGTGTTTCTAAGTTCAGATCTGAACAGAGATCTGTTATGCAGTGAACAAGAGCGACATATACAATCTTCTTCATGCACTTACGCAAGCTGAAACATTTATTTTAAATGCACACTGCTTTGCTTCTGTTTTGTGTGTTTGCTGCTAAATGCATTCAAAATTTCTCCCCCACCTTCATTCTGGGCTGCTGCTTAATCGCTCGGGAAATATAGCAGGCAGTCGAACTTCGAGCATTATACGTGATCAACAAATGTTGTAAGCTTACAAAGTAGTATCTTTCCATTGCAACTTCAACCCTAGTATGGGGAAACTACCAATTTACAACAATTTCTAACACGACCCATGACCACTTCGACACTTCATCAAAACAAATAATCCCCCACTGCATAATCATGTTGCATGAGAGGTTGAAACGGGTCGACAGCACATCTTAGTCCAAAAGTGTATATAGGTGATGATGGAAATGTTCTCACTAATGAACCTACACGGCCCAGAAAGGTTTTCGACTTGCCAAGCCACCAGTAGTGTTCTTGCTGTTCAATGATTCAACGCCTTCCTCTGCATCATCATCTTCTTCTTCTCCATATTCCATTAGCTTGACTAATGTATCTGCATAAATTATCAACAAGAGATCACTCGCAAAAACTAGAATGGAAGCAGGTTAGGTAATTAAATGGTATCCTTTCATTGGGAAGAATTTTTTTTTTTAACAAAGAACAGTTTCTAGCGTGATTGGCTATCAAACTACAAGAAAGTAGAAAACCAAGTCCGTTTTCCCACCTGAGACAACATCAGGTTTTATTGTGTCCAACGAAAGTTCCTTATCTTGCACTATAACCTTAACTGTTGATGTAGACTTTACTGGTGTGGGTGGAGGCGGCATGGACCGGGGCCGAGGTGGTGGCATTTCATTGGATGAAGGTTGAACTAGCTTCCTAGGAGCAGGCATATTTGATACATTTCTCACAGTGGCATCTGCTGCTGATTTGTTTGAGGGCTTCAAAAGTTTTGAATCCTGCAAGTGGAATTAGAAGGGAAATATACAACATAATTGGACCAACTTCAAATCCGACACTGCAAAAGCCTACGGAGAAATGAGCATCTTTAATTTGACTTATAAATTACCCAATAATCATGTATGTGAGAGCAAAGGATAATATCAATATGGTCATTAAATTAAAAAGTGATCTAAATCATTTTTTAAAAATGGCAGACTCAGCTGACAAAGAAATCAAAACACAAGAAATAACAATTTCTACATCAAGAGCAACACATCAAGAACGGTCATGGTTGCACAAGGCCTTCAAGAGATGACTAAAAGAATAGCAAGCAACAGCATAAGAATAATGTGATAAAAAAATCATTGAAAACAAAATGGAGATGAACAACAAAACAGGCACGAATTTGAATCTTTGTTAGATGAGATCATTAACAGTCATCAGTTCCGGAGGCTGAAGGCCTGTGAAACTGAAAAAACAAACCAATGTTCCAACAATGTGGTCCAAGAACTTCAGCCTGTAAAGCTTCAAAAGTCAGAGAAAATACCTGTAACATTAAGCACTGAGGTTAGCCGAAGATAAACTGCATATCGAAAATAGGTCATTCTGAACAAAGCCAGTGACGTAATGTTACAACAATTGAGGTGCAGATACGGAAGAAAGATTGAAATCATCATGTCATGCAATTCTAGACTGAGAACTACGGCTAAGTTCAAACTAAGAGATGGACCATGTCTATTCAAGATTAAGATGTACAATATCAATATTTCTACCAAAGGAAAATATTAGCGTAACTACATGCGTGACATCTCCAGCCCTTTTACTCTAGCTTGGCGATATGAAAGATAAGATAACCAAACCATTGGATTCCTTCAAATGAATTACTCAAGGCTTTTTAGCTTGTTCTTATAGATGTGAAATAAAAAAATACTATATAATAAAACAGAAGCAGGAACCTGAAGGCGAAAATCTCTTTTCAAGTTCCAAAACAATAAGGTGATAGGCCTTCTGTTATTACTGTTTGTAGGAGAAAGAGGATAGAATAGGTATTTGAAAGTGAAAATCTGTCATGGGAGGTGTTCAAGAGTCATGTTTGTTTATGTTTTTGTCTTGTTTATTTTTGGACAGAAACCAGGCTTTCATATTATCAATTACCTCTTTTACATCCCATTTCATATTTATCAATGAATGGTTACTATTTCCTATACGAGAAAAATACCAAACTTACATGGAGAAAATAAATCAAAGAATATAATGACCATACAAAAAGACAGACCAACAAAAGGAGCCAAAATTAAGAAAGCGGATACAAAATAGGACCTAAAGGTTAATTAGAAAAGTCCTGAGACACTGCCGTACATATCAGGGACCAAATCTCCTCTCACTATCTTTCTAACTCTCCTAAAAATCTTATGATTTCTCTCTAGCGCTTCCGCACGGAATAGCACAGACACCTGAGAGAAACAAATAATGCCTCTCCTCACAGAAAGGGAAGTGAAGAATCCTGAACAATGAAAAAGCAATCTGATGACAGAAACCCAAAACTCACCACACATTTGGAAAAAAACGATTCCCGAAACAAACTAGATTAACTCCCAAGAGTGTGGTCAACATCCTCTGCTATCCTCCTATCACAGATGCAGCACTCCAACAAACAATGAAAAAAAACCACAAGAAAACCCTTGAAGGATCAAAGCCCCAAATTTGGACATTCCCCTCCTTCCCTAAACAACAAAAACTCCCTAAGCAGCAACAAGATCCAAAATATTTGTCCTCTTCATATTAGAAAGAGAAGACAAATTACAGTAGAAGGAAAAACAGAGACCATAGAATGACACCTCATGGAAACAAAGGAACGATGTGCTTAGAGTCTACCTACCTTCCCCTTATCCTTCCAAAAATATGTAATAGACCCATCACCCATAAAAAAACTAAACTGAGAGAAAAAAGGAAACCTCTCAGCAATAGATTTGCATAGGTTTCTGAAAATACCTCTCGGATCCCAATCAGAGAGACCGTACATGCTCACAATAACCTTATGGCACATACGGTGTTAGTCTCCAGAAGAAAATGCCATAACTTTTTGACCAATAAGGCCTCATGCATGTTATAAGCTTGGGCAATAGGAGAGGAGGGGTATCTTGGCTTGTTCTGGTATTATAGTTGTGGGAGAGACCTTTTGACTTGCTTGGGCAATATAGTCGAGGGAGAAATGGGAGCAATCAAATACTTCCTTTGCTTGTACCATTGATTATTATCAATTAATAGATTAAGTTCTATCACAAGCCAAAAAGAATTTCACTTTAAATTGCCTCAATTGACACTAAACCCCCCAAAAGAACTTTCAAAATGAACTCTTCGTCACACACACTTGTTCAAGTCCATGTCCAACTTACACACTCGGTTCTCTATCATCTAAGTTACAAGTCAACATGCAAAACTCAATGAAATTGGCAATCAATTCTCATATATTTATGCAAGGATTGACATTAAACAGGTCACAGCCTTCACACTTGAAAAGCTTGTCCTTCCTCAATGATCCCTTTAAAATGGCTCAAAATACAAATCAAATAAAGAGGTAAACACTCAAACAAGAGGGAATAAACTGATACCTGATTGCTTATTGGGGAACCCTGCACACAAATTGGTAGCTCTTGAAACTTACGCCTCTGATGAGGACGTTTTTCTTTCTCTACATCAGTGCTAACACTCACATTCGACATGCTCGGTGCTGACCTGTTTGGGACAGCTACAGAGATGGTAGTTGAAGATACTTGTTTAAGGGCTAGGGCAACTTGTTGTAAAGGTGTCGCTTGAGGATATATTCCACTATATCCATTATAGTTTGTCCCACTAGATATAAGTGGCTTGGAATAGCTAATGGCAGTTGATTGAGACTGTAACGATCCAGCTTGTAATATTGAACCTTGAGTGATGACAGGAGCAGCTCCTGGTATAACAGAAGAAACTTGCGAGACTATGGTCGGAGAAGCTGACGAGATCGAACTTGAAGCTGAACTTGTACTTGGCTCATTTCCCAAGCTATCAACTCCTGTATACAACTGCTGTGGTGTTGAACAAAGCAGTGGAGGTGGAACAGCATTATAAACCTTTGGTGGAGGTGGAACAGCTCCATAGACCTGAAGCAGAGGTGGAACAGCTCCGTAAACCTGTGGTGGAGGTGGAACAGCTCCATAAACCTGCTGTGGAGGTGCAACAGCACTATAAACCTTACATGATGAAACCCTAAAACAGTTGGAAACATCGGCGAAAGTTATACCTTAATAGTTAATACAAATATACAACGACAGCTCATGCAACAATTAATTAAATGATTTTACTTTCCATGAGAAATGATAAAATACACAAAATAGCCTGAACTACTTAACCGAATCTCCAAAAGATGAGTTCTAAATCAACACAACAGAGAAAAGATTTTAACACTTATCACGCGTCAGGGAAAATTTCTACTTGGTTCTCCTCTCCCGAACTCTTGTACTTATGACACCTAGTTTATTAATGCCAAATGAAGGGAATTATTTTGATGCACTTGCCTTTGGATTGATTTTTCATAGCCCGCTTTTGAAACTTTCATTAAAGAAAGTTCCTGGTTTCTTATTAAAAAAAAAATAAGGGTAGGGAAATTTATACCACAAAAATAACATTAACAAACCAACCCCGACAATAAACCTTTAGAATGTTGACCCTTAGATAAAAACAAATTGCTTCATGGTAGAAATAAGTTGCAGTTGCTGACTTGTGAGATCATAAAGATGGGAAATAGAAAAGGATTACATGCCTCTGCACTTCAACTTCTTTCAGAGAGGATTAATATGCCTATGCGTTTCTCTTTAAATGCTTATGCACAAATCAGAAACCAATTAACTTATTAGTAGAACACTAACAACAAAACACACAATCCAATTACCTTGAAACACCAAACTCTTTACTGATTGTATCCATCAGGTTTTCAGCCAAATTTTTGGCATCCTCAAGACTTTTGAAATTGTTGCTAGACAAGAATAAATGCAATGGTTCTGCAAAAAGAGAATATTTTATTCAAATTCAAAGTGGATGATAAAATAGCACTGCACAGTCATACTCTCTTATTAATTATAATGATGGTAAGAATCATCATGGTGAAAAATACCTTCACATGCACCTTCACTACTTCCTGAACCAAGTCCTCGGAGAGAGACAGTTACTCCTGTTTCAGCCATTATGTGATTTATATACTGGTCCTGCACACAGACAAAACAAAGCCACCAACACAAAAACAATCTCCCCCAGATGTTTGGAGATGCAAAGCTTAAAACATTAGCATCTCTCACCTTGATTGTATGAAACAAAAATATTAACTTCCAAAGAACATGGTCATGAAACGAAAAATAAAACAAAGAAAACATACACGATTTCTTGAGAATGGCACCATGTCATTGCAAATGGCTAGAATATAGAATTACATTGTGCAAGTAATAAATCAGTAATGCTATAAATTATTTTTCCCTTTCTTACGGAAGCATAAACCATCTATTTTGAACAATGTCATGTGAGGCTTACTTACAACTCAAACACACAGCACATACGTTCAAACACGTGAACTAAGGACTCCCATTTTTCCATTTTGGTTTTTTCTCTGGTAAGTAAAATTTAAAATTTCAAACGTGCTAGAGAAATGAGAAAGTCAAAATTAAAATTTATAATCTTTAATTAACAGTAGAAAAAATTACATCAAGAATAAACACTTGAACTTGACAAACAAAAAGAAAAGGATACATTGAACTGGATAAAACCCATAAAATGGTGTGAAGAGATGAGAGAGTGATGTTTGAATGAAACTTTTTTATCGGAAAGATTTGCGCTTCTGGTGGGAACATTAAGCTTTTTTCTGGTAGAAGAGATCCTCTAGAATGTTTAAATTTTCTTTAAAATTGAGAATAGGAGCATAAACTGATAAGCATTAAAAATTTTACATCAATGGTGTGTCATAATGTTTGCATCGTGTCTGTGTCCATACTTCTTAACCCTTACAAGAACCTATAGATTCCTCTAGCTTATAGAAAGAAGTATACCTAATGTTCCTACCAAAAAGAACATAAATATAATGGAGTAATTCTACATGGTACGTTTACCAGTCAGAACTGAAGCCACCAGTTATAACACAATAATCATTTAGAAAAAGATGATTTTTTTTTTCAATTAAATAATGAATAAAGGAGAACGGGGGTAAACATTAGGAAGAACAAGGTTGTCTTGCCTCTATATTCCTAGTGGTGGGAGAAAAATGGACAAGATTTTATAAACCAGTATAGCTCATTACAGCTTCCACAACATTTGGGAGGCCTTGTAGTTGGTAATATAAAGCATATAAACAAGGCTCTCATAGCTAAATATAGTTGGCATTTTCTACATGAGGAAGTTATTCTGGCTAAGCATTATTAAACGGGTATAGCTTGCTTATGGCCAACTCCTATTTCGAGGGGATCTCAAAATCTTCTCGACCATTTATTAGCTACATTATTGCTCTCATTAGTAATCAAAAACAAAAGAGAATTGGAAATGGTCATAACACTGTGTTTGGGCATGATTTTCACTAAATGTGAAATTCCTCCTACTGCCTTTCCAAGGTTATACCGTTTATCAACTAGGCCTTTGATATTATTGCTCTTATATGGAATTCTTCAGAGGTAGCATGGGATAGGGCCTTCGGGGGAACCTCAATGAGATTGAATTCTGGAATGGGGTAATCTATCCGACCTTTAATATTCTTTTATAGTCTGTTAACTTGAGGAATATGAATGATATGGTTTTGATCTCTCGATCCTTCCAAATGTTTCACTTTAATGGACGATTTGATTCACTCAAAAGGTCCAACTACAAATAATATTTACATAGTCGTTTGGAAAAATGTTGATCCAAAATTAAGGTTCTTTGATGGGGGCTTAGTCATGGAAGTATCGTAACTGTTGATCGCCTCTGAAGAAAAATGCCTCATTTTTTTTCTCTCCTACATAGTGTGCTATGCGTTCTTCTATTAATGAATGTCCGGGCCATTTATTTTGTTTTTGCTCCTTTGCTTATCACTATCTGAACTTTATGTTGGAGGCTTCTAGTTGACGTTTTGTTGTGCCTTACAACATTCATGATCTCCTACCTTCTTTGTGAGTCATCTGTTCCACTGTCCCAAGGAGCTTATATTCTTGTTTTTATCAGGGTTTCTTTTTGGACTCTTTGGTGCGAGAGAAATGGATGAACTTGCAGGGATACTTCCTCCACTCTAGTTTTATGGATTTGAATATCTTTAGTGCTATTTTTTGGTGTAAATTTAAACACCTTTTCAATAATTATAGTCTTTCTACCTTAATTTCCAACAGGAGATCTTTCATGTATAAACCTTTTGGTGGTTGGGATTAACTCCCTTTAATTCATTCACCAATGAAATTGTTTCTTTTCCCAAAGGAAAAAAAAAAAAAAGTAAACCCTCGTCCTTCCCCCTCTCTATATACATTTTCAGTTTCTCTTCAATTGCAATAGATATGCAGAATTAACATAATTCAAAGGATTGTCCCGCAAAAGGCTAGAGAAGAAAGTGTACTTCCTTGCAGACTATGGCACCACACAGCAATGGACCAAAATGTAGCCCCATAAACTATATAAAACACGGAGGACCCAATAAACAACTTACATTTGGTCCCCGTATTCGAGCAGCAATGTTCATAGATGGGTCCGTGTCAAAGCACAAGAATACACTCGTGGTCAATGGCTGATTAACCTGATTAATTAGCAAATGAATGATCAGCATTAAACATCAACTAGTTATTGCTAATAAAACTTGGCAGAAACTCCGATCATACCTTGAAGTCATTGTTTAAAGAATTAAAAGACAATGGCACAACATTCTGACCCTGTCTCAGCATTTCTTCAACCATGGCAGCAGCTCGATCAACAGCTAATATCCTTTCTGCCATATCTTTCAACTGCAGAAGTTTTATATTAAAAATATATCCATATCTCAACAAGGAGAGGTTACCATGTCTCCGTGACTAGAAAAAATGCTAAAAACTGTGCATATCTAAAGAAAATATCAACCAGAGAAACATTCATAAATGTCAGAACACCATCTGAATTGAATCATGATGTCCAACATTTGCACTAGTGGCTCTAGGGAAGTCGTGCCTTAGCTCATAAGATACAAGAGGAATAAGAAACCACATGAGGGGAAGAAAGGGAGGAGGGGTCTAGAGGGAGTTCATGAACTTGATGATAAATGTGTAAATTACAACAAAAAAAAAACAAAAAACAAACCCTGATATCAGCTTCGATGGAAACTTAGTTTCTTTGAGGCTGGTAAGCTGGAACTTTAAATGCCTAGAGGCCCAGAGGAGAGGCATACCGAAAGTTGTTCTTTTAGAAAAGTTACGTACAGCTCTAAGTCATTCGAAGAGAGAGTCATATTGGTTAGTCCAACTATTCAGACTCTTTTTGGGCCTACGCTTTTCTTGCAATGTAGAATATGAGTTTGGTTTTTGCTTGCGACGTTGTCAAAGGGCATTTCCCTTTATCGATACCCTTAGCAAATGATATTGGGATTTGGAAAATGAATGTGCATAGCAGTCTCCTTTCATTTAAGAGACCACTTTCTCGAGAGTTTTGGAGGATTTTTCAATTTATATAACGGTGGCTGGAGTCTCAAGGACAACTTTAGTACGGTGGCTTTCATGAAAAATTTCAGTGGGCTCAGGACTAAAAGTATAATATTGAAGCAGTTCAATAAACCCATTGTTGATTGAGCTATATGGAGCTTCCTTTAGTCGATGAAAGTTCTTATGGTTTAATTTGGTTTGTCTGGGTAGGTTTGATCTTTGTCTGGAATTCTTGGTTGGCTCAGATCAAAGATGCTAGTCAATAAAGGAGGTAGAAATACTTGGGATCCCTACCAAATTATCAATATAGGGGAGCTTTTCAATTTGAAAATTCTAAATTCAAAAACACCCCAGGTACGCCTAGTGGTATTGGGGCATCTAGAAATAGTGAAGGGACTTTGAAGAAATGAGTTCAAACTCTATCGCAGTGCCAACAACCTAGGATGATAAAATCGAACCGAGTTTCCAGCCAACTAATTGTCATAGGGTCATGTTACTACATCATGAGATTAGATTAGGTGCTTGTACGCTAGCCCAAATACTCACAAATATCAAAAATACATTATATGTGTGTGTTCACAACCACCTGTATAGTCGAAGCTTTCTTTGCAGAATTTGGACTGCAAATTTCTTTGTTTCACTTCCATTATTGATAAATACATCCCAATTCTGTTCCTCATACTAAGGCTAAACAATAATTTAAGATTTTCTTTTAATGAGAAAACAAACCAAATTGAAAGAATGCAAGGGATAAACAAAAAGAAGGTTGAAACCAAAAAGAGCCAAACTAAAACAAAAATAACACCAATTTAACGTGTTTAAATAACTGCTTTTACAAGAAAAGAAGTTTAGAAGCTTGTTCATAGTTTATAAAAGTCTCCCGATAGAAGCTAGTAGAAATAGTTCATTTCATCATACATGCCAGAGAATCGGTGAATCCTACTTACATGGACTCCAGCAGAGATGTGAAGATAGAGTGGCTTGTTGCCATCTGGAGGCGTGTTTGGAGGATGATACTTGCCCCTGAAAGTGTAATCAAAGTTTACTTCAGAGAAGACATCATAGGAAAAATTCCACCATAATTAATTTCAATTACTTCCAGACCTCGTTATCACCACAGCACCAGTTTGTCTTTGAATCTGCAAGGAAAGAGACATAGCGGGGAAAGCAATTTAACAAAAAACCAAAAAAATAAAAAATAAAGGAAGAACGAGAACGATTGTGTCTGGTGAAGGATACAATTCATACAGATCAGAAACTAATCAAACCATCAACCCAGCATACTCTAAATACATACTCACCTCCTCCTGGGTCTGACGTTTTGTGAGCTTGTACCGAACAGAAGGCTCTGCATCATTTATTGATATTTCTCTTGCAATTAATTCATCTTGTATCTTCAACTAAAAGCAGACATGCAAAAACAAATACCTTCTATGATAAGAAAGAGGTGCACTCACATGACATAATTGAAATTACAGTGATTATCCAAGAAAAGTTTCTCAGACCCGGGGTGCTCAAACATCTACGTAATCACTGTGAAAATGACACGAATACAGCCTAGTGATATCAAATTGCTTTCACTCAGAAAGCCTCAGTAGTTATTGACATAGACCAACACCAACAACTATGAAACAGTTAAAATTCAGATTTAAAGAGATATTAATGAATTTTTCAAAAGAAAAACATGGGTACCATGAAACATGCATAAACTGTTGTAATAAATTAATTTAACTTTAATCCTTATTAACTGACACTGCATCTCGTGTGAAACATGTACGAAAAATACACGCACAACCAAGCATGCTACGGAGGAATGCTTCAAATTCCCTCTGGTATCTTTGGACTACAAGGAACAATAGACCATTATTGATGTACATAAATGCTTTGTAGAATTTATGTAAATCCTGAAGCTGCATGAAAGATAAGAAGGCCTTTGTAGGAAGATATAAAACACCTGATATGGCCTACGGTTGTATATCACTACAAGAATAAAGGATATTAAATCACCTGGGTTATGGTTGCACAGTTGACTGAAGAAACTTGTGCCAATGCCGCCACACTGGCGACAGCAACCCCACCAAGGGGCGTCATGTTGTATGACGGGAGAACCCCTGGAACTGCAATACCAGTAGAAAGAAAGGACTCCGCAGGTTGATCCCACTTTCTTTTCTTTCTGCGAATGTTAATATACAAAAAGTTAATAAAAGAGAAGGAAAAAACACAACAAAGATAGTGAGTATTTATGAAAAAGATCAACAATTCTTCCTGTAGTTTACTTCACTGTACTGGAATTCATGTAAGTCGTCCATTTCTAAAATCAACCAAGACGAGTTAGTTTAAACTAAATTCAATTGGTCGACTAGGACTAACATCTCACATAAATTAAAATGCCCATACTACTAGTAAGATTAATTCCATCAAAAGCTCTTAAAGCAAATTTATAGACGAGTAAAACCAATAGATCGTATGGCAACAAAGCAGCGCATACGATGATATCCTCCAAAACAATACAACCAAGATCTCGCTCATTTTCTCCAAGGGGATTCGAGTACAATCAGATATGGAGAGATGAGAATACCTTGGCTTTGTTTGGGAAGAGGAATCGATATTGGGAACTGCGATGGGTTCGTCCAAGGAAACCCTAGCGCCACTGTCCTCCGTCATATGAATCGAGAAAAGCTTCTTCTCTTCTTCTTCTTCTTCAGAGGTCGAAATCGGGAGCGTGATGATGAAGATGGTGCAGAGCGCAGCGTGGCCGTTCAGTTGCTCGAAGATGAAAACGACAGTATGCTCACGGCGGGCACCGGCTTTTTGGCTGATGCGCACAGGCATGGAGCCAATTTCGCTCCCATTTCAATGAATAATAAAAAATAATAATAGTAATAATATAATAAAGAAAAAAAATAAGCTTAAAAAAATATAGAAAAAAAATTCATATCATTTCACAAGTTTTTAAAATTTGTTTTAATTCATATTCGAAAGTACATATAACCACCACTGTGGCAAAATTCATAAAAAAAAAAAAATATATAACAAAATAATAATAATAATAATAAAGCCATGAAAATTTGGTTGATCGTTCATTCCTATCTAGCAATATGCATGTAATATCTCCTCTTCAACTCATCGAGACATATAACAAATTGTTTGTCTTATGGGTATCGGTGAACAAAATATCTATAAGGTGCACTTTGTCACCCATTCAAGTCCACAATTTTTTTTATATTGGTCCACTGCTTTCTTTCATCCTTGTCCTTCTACCACGATGCAAGACTTTGCAGTTGAGTTGTTTGCATATCCATTGTTGTCCATACAATGTCAATCAATTCCAAGGGAAACGAAGTTCTTTTCCTCTTCCTTAGTTAGGATGAATTTTCGGTCCTAGTATGTATACTAGTTGGCATTTTCAGAGTGCCCTCTTCCAACACCTCTCTTTTAGCATTAAATGGTGGTGGTTCTGAGACCTAGTACTCTTTTGAATCCAATCAAATATTCTCTAGGTGTAATGGTCTGCCTAATGTTAGGACTGTGCAACAATTCACACACTAGATTTAAATATATACTTCACCTTAAGTATATATATTATAGAAATTCACAATTCAAGTATATATATTATAGAAATGGTAGAAAAGTACATCTTCAAGTATTGCATAGCATATGTGTGTGCATATATACCTTCCACCTTAAGTAACATCAAATTTTTAATGAACAATTTGCTTATGATCCAATCATAAACCAAATCCCTCCTTAGTCAATGAGAAGGTAGAGTCTCATTGTTCGAATCCCAAAATCATCATTTAAAAGAACAACTCATATACTTTTCTTATATTAAAAAGAGTAAATTTTATCTCGTGATATTATGTTCCCAACTCCCTATTTCATCAAATCTCCAAAATTGCAGACATATTGAATTGACTACAAAAGCTAGTCTCACCCATACAAATCAAATCAAAGGACAAGCTCTCACAGTCAGAGTTCATAACTCACTTAGAATTAAGATCGATTTACATGAGATCATCATTTGAAATATTAATCTTCTCAATTAATAAATTATAAATAGACAGATTAAATATTTCATGATCTAATCTTATACAAACTCAATGTATAGGATACCCACATTCACCTATCTTCACATGAATGATTTGGATCAAACCATTTGTAACAATTATCAACTATATTCTATCAATAGTCTCACTAGGACAAGACATCAAACCTTATCCATTTAATATAGATCTTTAGGTTACTAGTTGAACATGATTCTCATGTATGTCAACCCATACGGTTCAAGATTACACTAATAACCTTGAATTTTTAATATAATGGATAATATTAAATTTTAAATAAAATAATTAAAATTATGAATAAAAATTAAAACAGAGAGATTTTTTGAACTTCAAAGAGTTCAATAGTGGAGTTGTCTATATGGGCAATGATAGTACTTGCAAGATGATGAGAATGGGCTCAGTACAAATCAAGATGTTTGATGGGGTTGTAGAAAACTCAATGATGTGAGGTATGTTCTTGACTTGAAGAAAAATTTGATTTCCCCTGGGCGTTTTGGATGCGAGTGGTTATCGTATCATTTTGGAACGAGGGAATTTGAAAGTAGTTTGTGGAGCTTTGGTGGCAATTTAAGGGACTAGAAGAGGTAGCATATACTACCTCAACGGAACCACAATAATTGGGCATGCTGCTATGGCAAGTTCGAAAGAACAAGACATATCTAAATTATGGCATATGCGACTCGAGCATGCTGGTGAGAAGGCGCTCCAGACATTTGTGAACCAAGGAGTCCTTAAGGGTGCCACAACAAAATTTGGTACCACTATACACCAAACAAAAGCATTTTGGATTATGTTCACACTGATGTATGAGGTACCACGAAGAATGTCTCATTGGGAGGAAAGAGGTGGTTTGTCACCTTTATTGACGACTACTCAAGGAGAGATTGGATGTATCCCATGAGGCACAAAAACGAGGTTCTCCAAATCTTCCTGGAGTGAAAGAAAATGGTAGAGAATCAGATAGACAGGAAAATAAAAAAACTGAGATCAGACAACAGTGGAGAATATACTTATGATCCATTCCTTAAAGTATGTCGAGATGAAGGGATCATTCAACACTCCACTGTTCTTGGTAAGCCACAACAAAATGAAGTTGTTGAGAGAATGAACCAGACATTGGTAGTGATGCATATTGTTTCAAGCAATATTGAGTAAGACATTTTGAGTTGAAGTTCTCAGTTATGCAGTTCACTTGGTGAATCGTTTACCTGTTTTTGGAAATGGTGGAAAAACTCCGCTTGAGGTATGGTCGGGTACTCCAGTTAGAGATTATGATAATTTACATGTGTTTGGTTGTCGTGCTTATTATCATGTGACAATTATCATATGACAGACTCAAAGCCAGATCCTAGAGTAAAAAAAACCAAGTTTATGGGCTTTAGCAAAGGCGTGAAGGGATATAGGTTATGGTGTCCAGAAACAAATAAGATTGTTAATAGTCGATATGTGACATTCGATGAGTTTGGAATGTCGTTGCAAAAAATTGAAAATAATGACGAGGCATCGAAGCAGGTGGAGAAGGTGGTGTTCTCTCCCGATATGGCTGCTCCTACTGAAGAACCTATTGATCAGGTAGATAATAACTCTGATGTCTTAGAGCAGGTGGAACAAAGCCTCGTAAATTCGAAAACCTACTAGGTTTGATAATACGATAGCATATTTTCCCTATGATTGATGAAGTTTCTAATAGTAACCAATATATTATTCAAAATCAAATTTGGGATTTTGTAAACTTCCAAAGGGTAAAAAGGAAATTTGTTATAAACGGGTTTATGAAGAAAAAGAAAATTCTTTTTGGTATAGGTAATCGAAGCTTGAGATGGTGGCAACCAAATAAGTTATGGACTTATCTTATAACATGGGAGATAGTTGTAAATTGTATAATTTTTTTATTTAATTTAATTAAATAAGAATATTATTAATTTGGTTATTAATTTTGTAATCATTTTAATATTAATCTTATTTAATTCAATAACGTTTGATGATTCAAACAATTGTCCCGGGCTTGTCTAGGAGGTTGATGATATCCGAATTTGAAAGAGTTTTGTGTGTCACATTGTATTCTTGAGTGACATTTTGGTGAGAGTGTGTGATAGTGAGGTATTCACTTGTAACACTTTGATTATCATTGATTGGTTGCTACCCGTGGATGTAAAGAAATTTCTTCTCTTCGAATCACGTAAATATCTTGGTGTCTCTTTGTGTAATTCCATTCATTGGTGTTATGTGTACATTCGTTCCGCTTTCATTACAACAAAAATTTCTTTCACGAATCGTCTATAGTAATTGGTCAATCCTAAGAAGGATTCAACGTCAGTATTTTAGATAGATTTTGTCTTGTCGTTATCCATGCTAATTTTCCCACTTGATCGTGCCCAAAGAAGTTGATGCACTTTCATGCGTAATCACATTTCTCTTTTTTAACTTACCGCTAATTCTTTCTTAGCTTTTCAAAGACTAGATGTAGGTGTATTTTGGGTTGGTACAATGGGGCCGTGTACACTAGTCAAGATATACAACAAAAAGCTGGTCCAGATATTAATCCCGATATTAATGAAAAACCTAGTTTAATGTATAAAACTTAGTTGGGGCGTTCGCTAGGCTAAAGGGCATCACAAAAAACTCGAAAGTCCCATATCTCGTTACACAAGTTGTCTTGAATTCGTCTCACTCAGAATATGTAGTTGTTAGATCTCGATCGTAAATACAGTTTAGTGAAGTATTTGGCTCTATAAAGCTAGTCAAACAAATAAGATATTATGAATTATACTTATTACAACTATCCCCATATGTATCATATTTAACCATTTATTATAGACAAATATCTTGGATGATATTTAACATTCTTACATAAGTACCATATTTGTTGTTTTATTATAGGCAAAATATCTTGTATCCATTAATTATTCTTTCCCTTCGTTCTTTTCATTTAGTGCTCTTTTCATATCATTGGTAATTTATTTGATTTAGTAAATGATTATAATAAAAAACTTTCACCACCGTTTAAGTGTGGTGGTTTGAACAAATATTTTCAGTCTTTGTCTTTCTTTTTTTTCAAATAACAAAGGGATCCTATAGGGTGCCTTTGCGAGATGAATGGACCCTACACCTAACAACTTGTGTAATTGTTTCCTCAATTTTGCTAACTTTGATTGAGTCATCTAATTGACATTTTTTGGTAGGAGCTCAATTTTACGATTGATGTCACTACAAGGAGGTAATGTCTTTGGCAGATTACCTAGCATTATATTGACATAATTGTACGGTACATCTTTGACTTCACTTGAGATAGGTTCTGTCGTGGTTACATCTTCCACTATTGGTATGACTGTGAATGTGGGCTCTTCTTGAGCAAGTCCTTTCTTTAACTGCAAGGTGAAAATCATTCTTATGCCACTCGACTACTTGATGCTGGTAGAGATAACTCTAGAATTGCGGTCAGTGATCTCTAGGAACTTTGCTGATGACATTGGGATTACTTTGTGTTGTAGAAGAAAGTTCATTTCAAGTACCACGTACGTCGAAGTCATATATACAAACCACAACAAGATTAATTTATCCCAACCAAGCCACTAGCTTTAAAGAGACTCTCTTGGAGACTCCTATGACGGGTAAGGTCTCGAAATTAATTACTTTCATTTTGTCAGTCTCTTTCTACTTTGAGTTTTAGTCTAGAGGTTTCTTAATTGAAGATGAAGTTATGAGTCACACCTCAGACTATCACAGTGCTCTTACTCGATTGAGAGCTAAGGCTTAAAGGATACTGAGGGCGACTTGATGAGAGCATTGATAAAGTCCGTGGTTGTAAAGGGGCATTATGAAGGCATTGGTTGATAGTTCCTTAGGGGTTAGCCCCTCTAGATGAGCCAACATTTGTATTTTGAGATGGTCTATTTATTCCCTTGTTTGGTCACTCAACCCCTCCATTTGTTTTGGTCGTGCCCTTATTCCTTTGACCCATAGGCTTGAAATATCTATTCCTGGTGTTGTGGACCAGTGCTTGTTTCATTTGAAAGTTGGCTTCACCACAAAAAGTCCTCGAGTCTTTCAACGGCTATAAATGTGGCGGTTTGTTCGTATACTTTTGTTCTCATTCATGCTTGCAATCTCTCACCAGACTAAAATACTTTGTCTTTTTCAACATGTCTTTGATATTCAACATATTCAACATTAGTATAGATAACTACTTGACATATTCTCTTAATCTTTCGGTCTGTCTTAGTTTTCGTAATTTTTATTTCATTGTGTATTCAATATTTTCGATGAAGAATTGAGTTCTAAACTCTTTATTGAGGCATTTCCATGAATTGATGGTGCATGCTCCATTTTGGATATCATTTACCTTTGAGGATCAGTAGAGTTTTGATGCATTAGGAGTAGGGTAACTTTCTCGTCCCTTGAATAGACTCCTCTAACTTTGAAGTATTGTTCCACATCAAAGATGAAATTTTTGGTTATTTAACATCTCGATTCTTTTTTTAAGGCTTTGGATTTTAGGATCTTCAATTTATTGAGCTCAACATGTATGTAGGTTGAGGATTTATTCTCTACCGCCCGCCGTAGTCAAAATCACTCGGGTGCTTATTTTGTCTCTCTCTGCTAATGACATCAATTATTGTTTTGACATCTTTAGCCAACTCATTGAAAAACTTCAACATGGTTTTCTATAAAATGTTTAGCTCTTCAATATGTTCCTCTATGTGTGCAACAAAGCTCTTAAAGCTACTTGCGTTCTGAACTACTCGGTCGAATACTATTTCTTCTAGGAAGTCAACCCTAAATATCAATTTTTAATTGGCAACCCATTAAGACATAGCATTAATTCTACTAATTCTTTCATCTAGTTATGCTACTTAGCCTTCTAGGAAAATATTCGATCTTGGTGAGTCAATCGACGTGTGACTTAGCCAATTGTTTTGCCACGAGTATTGTTACATAATAGCACTTCTTTTGCTCTTAACCTAACGAACAAGTTAGTTGTATAAAAATCACTTTTTTTACTCTAATTCAACGAACAAGTTAGTTGTGTAAAATCGTACTTTGGTCGAGCCTCAACTCACATTTTGAGAGAAAATATTTTATAAAACATGAGCAAAGAAATTAGTTGAAAATAAGTAGAAAGAAGGGAAGGAAAATTACACCATTTAGTTGATGGGAGGTTTGATGACTACTTGGATCTCCTATTGTACATGTTGAGACAAATCATGTCTACTCTAGACATTTTGTCGAAGTCATACGCACAAAATAATAATAATAATAATAATAATATACTAATTCGGCAAATAAAAGGGTTTAGCATAACATGCACATGTGGGCACACACAACATGCCTTGGACGGTCATAATCGTGACACTCCTTGCATGACACATGACACACATGGATAAGTCATATTGTGTTGGGTCGGGTCACACAGATGATTTAGACCGGCGAGGTGGATTGGGTCGAGACGGAGCAATTCGAACGCGGGTTGAAGATAGAGAAAGCTTCTTTGTCCACACCCCACCCTGTGTACATCAAGCGAGAGCTACCGATTAAATGAAGGAAAGCCAAGGAGGAGATGAGGGAGAAAGTACTTACGGGGGAAGGAGGCCCTGCCTGCACGCCTTCAGCATGATCTTCAATATGATCATTGAGAATTTGAATGAACATATTATACATTATACTCTAAAAACTTCTTCCCATTTCAAATTTTCCTACACACCAACTGAACTTTGTGCAGGCATCTTCCTTAGGCCTATGTTACTCATCATATGCCTCACTTTCTCTGCATCTTTCCATCTTCCAACTGCAGCATAAATATTTGCAAGTAATATATAGTTTCCTGTATTTTCTGACTCAAGCTCAAAAAGCCTCTCCGCTGCCACCTCTCCTAGTTCGACGTTCTGGTGTATCGAGCACGCACCAAGCAGAGCCCCCCATATCGAATGGTTATGCTTGAATGGCATTGATTTAATGATATCATATGCTTCATCTAATCGACCTGCACGGCCAAGAAGATCGACAATGCAAGTGTAATGATTGGGGCGAGGCCTGGATGGATGGTTTTCAATCATATACTTGAACAACGCCAAACCATCATCTACCAGACCTCTATGGCTACAAGCGTGTAAAACAGAAGTGAAAGTTATCTCATTCGGACTCACCCCAGATTGAACCATCTGGTTGAAAAGTGAGACAGCAATCTCACCATGTCCATGCATTCCATACCCAGCTATCACAACACTCCACACAATAATGTCTTTGTCTTCGTTCCGAATATCGTCGAAAATTTTATGAGCATAGTCTAAACATCCACATTTTGAGTATATATCTATCAAACCAGTGACAACAGCAATTCTTGATATAAAACCAGATCTCACCAAATAAGAATGTAAATTCATCACTTGCTTTAAATCTGCTAGAATGGCATAAGCTGGGATAAGACTATTGAAAGTAGCATGGTTTGCTTCTACTTCTTCCATGAGCATAGTTTTAAAGAGTTCCACTGCTTCTCTTGCCAGCCCATTATGAATAAGCCCTGAGAGAAGCGCATTCCAAGGCACAGTTCTCTTCTTAGATGTCTTAGCAAACACTTGAAAGCTATAGCTCATAGCATTACATTTTGCATACATGTCTATTAAAGCAGTAACCACAAGTACATCAGAATCAAGTTTTTGCCTCATTACCCAAGCGTGTAAGGACTTACCTTGCTTCAAACAACACAAGCTCGCGCAGGCAGAGAGAAGAGAAGCTAAAGTCACTGCGTTTGGTGCTACTCCATCCAGCTGCATTGCCGGGCAAAGAGCCAAAGCACTCTTCGGATTGCCATTGATGATATAGCCGTTAATCATGGAAGTCCAAGTAATAACATCCCTCTCTTTCGTCTCTGAGAAAACTAGTGATGCCTCATCCATACAACCACACCTTGAATACATATCAATAAGTGCATTCCTCACTTCAATCCTCTCGTGTAAATGATTGTTTTCCACTAGTTTATGAACCTTTCTTCCCAATTCCAACTCCTTCAAGTAACCACAAGTTGGCAATACAGACACCATTGTGGCAGAATCAGGTTCCACTCTTGCATACATCATGCGGTTAAAAACCACCAGCGCTTCCTCTGGCTGCCCATTTTGAAACCATCCACTGATCATTGTGTTCCACGAAACCACACTCCGCTCCGGCATTACATCGAAAACCCATCTCGCTAGCTCCAATTTCCCGCAGTTCATGTACATTGCTAGCAAAGAATTCTGCACAAACATGTTTGAGGAAAACCCAGATACTAAAGCACGTCCATGAATCAAAACTCCAACATCAAGCATTGACATCTCACTGCAAGCTTTGATAACCAATGGGAACGTATACTTATCTGGCCAGCACTTCCCCGAGTTAATCATTGAATAGAACATTCTAAGTGCATCAAAATGCAAGCCACGGTCCACATACATCTTAATTATGGCGTTCCATAAAAACAAACTTCGGTCAGACAATTCGTCGAACAGCTTGCGTGCAAGTGGGACATACCCACAAAACGCATACGACACAGCGAGTTTTGATTGAAGATCGATGAAGTTGGAGGAGTGGAGAATCCCAGAAGTGATTGCGTGGGCATGGAGAATCTTGGTTTTGCTGAGAGAGCGTGCGGCAGCATAGCGGCGGAGTAGTGACTCGCAGCGGTGGACAATGGCGATTAGGGGCTTTGAATTGAACAGAGCCTGCGATGGTCCATTCATTCATCAATTTAAAGAATCAAGGCTAATGGGGCGAAATGCCTGGGCAACAACCAGGCGCTTGCTTAAAAAATTCTGTCGATGGCTGTGGATTTTGCAGCGGCGTTTTGCTTTTGGGATGAGTTTGATAAGCGGTGAAATCTTGTTATCTGGAAATTACTATGTATTATACAAAATGGGAAATTCAATCTTGCCGGAATTCAATCTTGCCAAAAGGCCGGCCCAAGAATTCAATCTTTCCAATTTTTTTTCCAATATTTTTAAAACCCTTATAAAAGGCATTTTTTAACTGAGTTGCTAGAGCTAAGTTTATTGTATTAGATTCATCATGTCTAAGAATCAATTTTAAGTTTGAGCTTAAAGGCTCGATGTAAAAGTTTGTTAGTGTTTGGGTGACTAAGAATGACGGAATTTTTGGATTAACCAAAATATCATGCTTCTGTTGAGTTACGTTGATTTGATTGTTCGTGTGCCATATTCTTGCTATGTGTGATGGATAAGGGTTTTATCGGTTAATCCTTACACATCCACCAAACTCACAAAAGTCCACATGTATACATTAGATATGGCGGAAGAGTTTATAACTCTTCAAAAGTAGAGTTATACCGAGTCTTTTTTATAAATAATTTTACATTCATACTTATTACGGGTCAACATAAAATAGTTCATTTATGGTCAGCATGAAAAAAAATAAATAAATTTATATAAATCGAGTCTAGTGGTACATTTAATTGAGTTATTTTGTAAAAATGCATAATATTTTATGCCATGATGATGTAGTAAATGTGGAAACAACCCGACTGACATTAACATGTTTCGAAAATGACACGAATCTAAATCAGTAAGACACGTGTGTTAAACGTAGAGTAAATCATATTTGTGTATAGTAAGATAATCTAGTGATTTACTAGATTGTTACCAAATCTATGATTTACTAGTTTGTTATCAAATCTATGATTTACTGGTTTGTTACCAAATCTATGATTTCATAGTTTTGTTACCAAATCTATGATTTCATAGTTTGTTAACAAATCTATGATTTAGAATGTAATCTTCATTATACACATCTATATAAATACATGAGGTCGTGACCCTAGGTCAGGTCATTGAGCCATTCAACCTAACAACGTGAATTGTTGACTACCCAATTAAAGTGGGGTGGATTAATTACCTCTTATCAATTCCAATATCAAAATGGTAAAGATTTCCAAAAAAGATTTTAATTTTAATTTTAATTTTATTAGTTTTTTTTTTTTTTTTTTTTGGGTTCAAAATTTTAATTTCAAGTCATTAATGAGCTATTCTTAGTAGATTAATGACTTAAGTTGATTATCTGTAACCACCTATTTTCTTTGCTACCTCATGCATGGACTTAAATGTTTATTAAAAAAAGTTATTTAAACTGACAAAGGAGTCAACAAAATAGCAAAATGGAAATAAAAAGAATTTAAAAAGAATTGCAACGTCTTGATTAACCGAAGGGCTACATTATATAATAAAAATACAACTATCATGACTTTATTTTCTTGGCCTTCACAGCAATGTTGTCATCCATTCATGAGTATCTTGTCATTATTTGAAAAAAAAGTAGCACATGATCAATAAGTAGCTTATCGTTGAGCTGAGAAATGCAATCACATCTAATCATAATGGGATCTATCTTTCCATAAAACTTGTAAGTTCGGATGTGTAGTACTTCTCTACACACAACCATCAAAAGGGCTCATATATGTACCCCTGGGCCTAACTATGGGATCGTGCACGCTCACGCTGTTAGAAGTCATATAGGGAAAGGAGCACATATTATACCATAGTATATGAGTCGGGGAAGAATCTAAATGCATGTGACATACAAATGCATAAGCTCCCATTGTTTCAAATTATGATACATCCTTATGGTGCAAAATCATACATCTATTCTTTACATGACATAACGTTCCTGTAACAGCCTTAAGTTTTTTCCCCTAAATTAGTGACGTCATCACATGCATACCTGAAATAACGTATGCAAAAATTTAAGTAGAATGTTTCAAATGAGGTCATGAAGTTACACATTTAATTCAAAACAAGAAATAAAAAATAACACAGTTTTTTAATATGGAATATGAAGAAACAAAAACCCTAGTCAACTACTAAATGTAAATTCAATACATACTTCTACCCAATCTTGACTCCCATGGTCATTCTAACATTTACCGTCATCACTGCAGGAGCGTTTTACTTTACTTGAAAATATAAGGGTAGAACACGGCTTGAATAATTTAAGCAATATTCAATAAGCCACTCTACTATTGATGTCAGTAACGCAATCACAACCCTAACATAATTGAGCCTATCCTTTAAAATTATAATATGACCTTAGACTCTTTCTAGTTCTTGGAATTAGAGCATGTGTCAGACATGTGTGGAATCGAGACGGGTGTGTGTCGAGGGGTGGATGCGGATTGTTGGGCTGGGTTAATGCGTCTTGCAGCGTCTGGAGTGCACGGGCTGGTCGTCGTTGTAGGCTGAAATGAATTGGGTCATCCTTAATATGTTCTCTACAACCCAAATCCACCTTAAACGCTTGAAAAAGTGTAAAAAAAAAACTAGATCTAGAAAGGTCGAAAATGGTAGAAAAGGTTGCTTTGTTCCAATATGAGCCATCCAAGCCACATAAAGAGAGCTGGAGTGCCAGTCGCAGGTGCCAGAGTCTATTTGGGTCGTGAGTAGGTTTATTGGATTGAGTTAGTGGGGTCTAGAAGTCTAGTCGCTGGCAGGCGATTGAGCCACTGGCACGCTACCGAGTTGGATTACCTAGATCAAGAGTGGTTTGGGCCGCGAGTATTGTTAGTATGGGCTAGACAGCCGAAGGTGGCACAGGTTCGGGTGGCTAGGTTGTCGCTAAAGTGGTCTGGGCCGCAAGCATCACTGGTGTGGAACTTAAACTTTATTTTTAATCAAATTAAAAATTAATTTACTCGATCGATAATTTTAAAAATTATAGCATTTTAATCCCTTTTAAAACTAACTTAAAAGATTATTCATAACCGTTATTTTTTTTTTTTTTAACAA
Source organism: Cucurbita maxima (assembly GCF_002738345.1). Lineage (NCBI taxonomy): Eukaryota > Viridiplantae > Streptophyta > Magnoliopsida > Cucurbitales > Cucurbitaceae > Cucurbita > Cucurbita maxima. Next base: position 703,120 of record NW_019272021.1, on the reverse strand, counting down.
TTTAAAGAATTTTTAATGCTAAGGAGAATCTAATTTGTCATAAAAGGTTCTAATCATATTTTGAAAAAACATCTTACTTATATTAAAAATAACAGAAAACATCTTATCCTATTAAAAATAACATAAATCAAATTTCATGCCTAAGTTTTTTTTTTTTTTAATTCAAAATATTTGTGTATGTTTGAATTTTCCAATAAATCCATTTTATAAAAAAATAAAACATATTTAATAATAATAATAATAATAATTGCAATAAAAAAAATATGCCATAAAAATATGTTTTCAAGATTTACAGACAGACTAGATTAAAGGGTATTATTGTCAATACTTTTTATTAAAAAAACCGTACTTATGGTCAATTTAGGAATCAAAACCATTTATCTACTACTCATAGATCATATCAAACTTTTTAATGTTACTTTTGAACATTTGTGTATTTTTTAAATGAAAAAAATGTTTTTGAAGTTTTTAAAAAAGTTTAAGAGTATTAGTTAACTTTTGAAAGTATTTTTGAAACTTTTGAATTTTAAAAGATATTTTTTAAATTATTTTAAAAATTTAAGAGTATTTTTGAAACAAATATGACAATTTTTCCTCCCAACTAAGGATACGAATATCTTAAAAATCTTAAAATTTTTTTTTTTAATAAAAAATTTAGGATATTTTTGAGAGAGAGCAACATTTTTATTAATTAAAAATTTTAAATATAAACATCAAAATAATAATTTAATTTATTAGTTTAATAAAATAATTTTCTTCAAACTTCTTAAAACTAGGATTTTTTTTATTTAATTGTGATCGACATTTGATGAGAAGAAAAAGAAAAAAAGAATGGTATAATATTGTCCACTTTGAGCATAAGCTCTCATGCCTTTGCTTTGGCTTCCTCAAAAGGCTTCAAACTAATAGAGAGAGTATTTTTTATTTATAAACCCATCACCATTCTCTAAATTAGCCAATGTGGGACTTCATCATCCAACAACTATGATCGACCCCTTACATCTTGATACCTTTTCTACAACTATATCAATCATCATCTTTTGTACTTGAATGGTATATTGTGTAATGACTTTTGTAGCCAAGCATCCTCGTACTTGTATATGGAGAATATTGACTTCTAATCTTTGTACTTGACACTCAATATCTCAATGAAAACGAAAAGAAACATGAATAATAACGTGATATATGTGTCTATATGTAACATACGGAGAAGTAATTTATGCTCATATGACATACAATATCTCAACTGAGTGCTTGCCTTATTTCTCCATCACCATACCATTATTCTTTTATTTCTAACTAACACCAATTTGGATAATATGAAGAAGAAGTAAATGAAGACCAAAAAAAAGAAAGAAAAAGAAAAGATAGGAAGCAAATTTGGAGTTTGTTTTAGAACCGGACCTCTACTTCAAAGCCAAACCCTTAACTGAACCTTAGTTTTGAAACAAAACCTCGATAGATAAGATCAAACGAACATCGACTCAAAAAATTTAGTGACTTCAGCTTCAGCTAACAAGATAAATAAGTGTACTATTGGAACGTCTTCAGGTAAGGTTGGACAGTTGCATGATATATGATTAACACGTACTATGTGGCTTATCTACATATTATTTATGTTAGAATTTATGTCATAAAACCTTTAATTAGTTATTTAAATTTTTATAATAATTTTAATTGTTTTATTTATAATTTAATATTATCTCTGGTTTGAAAATTCTAAAGTTGTCAGTGTAATCTTGAGCAATATGTGGTTGAGATGCAAGAGGATCACGTTCAATTAATAATCTAAAGGGTCTATAGTATATGGATAAGGTTGGGTGTCTTATGTTGCTAACAATATTGATACGACTATGTGAGATCCCACATCGGTTGGAGAGAAAAACGCAACATTCTTTACAAATCTCTAAACGCGTTTTAAAACCTTGAGGAGAAGCCTAGAAGGGAAAGCCCGAAGAGGACAATATCTGCTAGCTTTGGGCTTGGACGGTTACTATCTCACTTTGTAATCGTTACAAATGATTTTATCTAAATCGGTTATATGGAAAAATGTGAGTAGGGTATCTGATAAAGACCTATCTACCATGAAAGCAGGTAAAAAAAGGGTTTGGAACGGGCATGGACAACATGTCCTAGACAAGCATGAATGAGACATCCAACATGCAGCCACAAACAACATGCCTTGGACAAGTATGATCATGACATCCTCCTCCACTCAATTTGTTGATGTCATTGTCAACAAACTCTTCACAAACTTAGAGATGTATGATGAGATTGACTTCAGGTCTCTCGACGCGCTTCCAGTTGATCACAGTAATGAGGAGTCTCTTCCAATTTGTTAGAAACTGTTGAAAACCACTTTTTAGTTTGTCGACTCTTCGCGTTTTCTTTGTTAGAGGCTCTCATACTTTCTTCATTGCAAAATTCTTCTTCGATGCATGAGGTCGTACCACCTCCTTGTGCTTGGTGTCTTTTTGGTCAGGATAATAACATTTCTAATTACTAACATGGATAATAGGGCTAGTCCACATCCATGGGAGCAATTGAATCCTTTCCGACCTTATGGATAACTTCGAATGGTCCATAGTACTTCCACACTAGTCCTTGGTTCTTGATGCTTTTTATGGAATTGATTTGACATCAACTTGATTAGATCTCTATCTCCATTTTGAAATTGTCGTGGTTGACGCTTTCAACCAACCCTTTTCTTCATCATTCTGAATGGTCTTTTAGAGTGAACACAAGTTACTTTGGAGGTTTGTCTCCCCCTCCCATAAAGTTGTTGGCTTGGAGCCTCTCCCCAGCATTCGGGTCATCACTGACATGAGTCGTTAAGGGTCTAATGAATCAGACTGTCAACAAGTAATTTAACTAGCTCAAGTTCAGTCGTATGATGCACATTACTAACGAGTCGGTAGTTTCAAATGAAAATGACCAAGGAAACTTGATAGATAAAAATATCTTATAGTCTGTTATGACTATTAAAAATGGTAGTGTCGAAAGAAAATTTAATCGCTATGAAGTAGGTAAATTTGAAACTAAAGTATTGGTATGAAAAAAATTACCAAGAGGACAATATAATGCAAAAAATTGATTAAATAGTGATGTAGTTGATGGAAGTAACCAAGTCTGGAAGAAAGTGAGAAGGTTGAAATTAAGGAGAGTTAAGTATTTAAGCTTTTACAACCTTAGTGTTTACATAAATATTGATTTTAATGAAGCGCATGAGCCACAAACCTACTATAGGAATTCTTTTGCTCATGAAATTTTAGAAGGTACAATATGACATGATAAAGTTTTTTTTTTTTAATATTTGGTGACCATTAGATTACGATAAAGGGGCTAAACTAAAGGTAGGCGTAAAATGACCAAAATATCCCTATAATTATGTACCATTGACTTATAACTAACGTGACTTCTAAATGACATGAAATTTGATGAAAAGTCTTATGTCATAGTTCAAAATAATTATACAAAGTTATAAGGCCATTGGAATATGTTAAGAATTTAAACCAAGAATTGGAGTGGTAAATGACCAACATACCCATGTAAGAATTCTAAAATGCTTTCAAAATTCTTAAGGACCCCTTAAGACATTTTTGATGGGACTCATGAAATTCTACTTGTCATTCTTAAGAGCATGGACAAGATAATTTAGCAAAGTTGAGGTAGACCGAGTTATAGGCACATGAACTACTAAGTTAGGACTTCACACTCCTTAGCATTTGTTCCGAGAGTGTAGTAGCTCTGGTCATTAAGAGGAAAGAAGGCCCACGCGGCGATATATTGAACATCAAGAGCTTTCGAAAGTTAAGGAAATTACTGGCCTTAGTCGTAGTATAAAGATGTGCTGGATGATATATGGAGGTTAGTAAAGTTTAATGATGTGTTGAAGGGATAACTAATTAGAGTATTAAGGCAACTCAAAAAGCAAGCATCCTACCTCATATCTACGAAATAAAAATGAGACTGTTTGCCTCGTCCTTAATTTGGATGTCATGACTCACGTCGTAGATTACGAGTCCTTACAAGTAGACGATGACCCAAGTTATGAGAAAAGACCAAGAAGAATTTTAGCCCAAAAAGTGGAGGGCTTCTATATGAGAAAAATGGTTTTTACAAAACCATCAAGCGAAAGAAACTATTTGAAAATAGAAGGAAGAGATGGGGAGAAAGACCCCGAGTAATTTCAAGATCAAGACACTTTCGAGACAAAAGTTCCCTTTGCATGTGTATGATATAATAACCTAAAATTTTAAAGAAAAAAAAGGATAAAAAAGGAAGGGAACTCTTCCACATTGTTTAAAACTGAGAAATTGGGGTAGGCCTCCTATAATAGGGAGGTCCCTCACTTCATTTTATGATCTCACTTGAACCGTTCGAAACGAGTCAGAGAATACATTTTCTGACGGCTCTAGGGACGTATTTTGGCTGATCCGACTTATGCCTGATACGCTCGGGTCATTTTCTACTAGTTTCAACTCTTCGAAAGTGTTTGTTAGTATGAATACCTTTAGCTAGATTAAATTTTTGGAGTAAGTTTAAAGTATTTATGCAAAATTAGGCTTAGTTTAAATTATTAGGAGTGGTTTAAATTATTTTTGCAAAACTAGGTGAGCCAATTTCCATTGTAGAATTCTAATTTATGACGTTGAACTCCTTAGGTAGAGTTAAATTTCAGTGAGCAGCGTTAAAATAGCATCAAAGAGTCATAGTAGTTTCGGCCTAGGCCAACCAAGCAAGTGACCCTATCATCGGTTTGGTTATAATTGTATGCTAAGTGATGACACGTGCCGTGGCTTCACACATGTCATATGCTTGTATATGCAAACTATTATGAAATGATGTGTATATGATATGATATGTGAATCTTATGATGTATATGACGATATGATATGTTAAGATATGATATGTTTGAATTGTTGGTTTTGTGTCCTAAAACTCATAGTTTGTAAACAAAAACATATTTTATTTTCAGTAAAGTTATTATTAATGTTTATTCAGTAAAGATTGTTATTGAATAAAGTGAATGCTACGATCATTAATTTAAATCCAATAAACTAAGAACACTTTGGCTATAGTATGATTACTTGAACTATATGTAGAGACATAAGAGTGGGTTAAGTTCAAGTATATAGTCAAAATGATCTATAGTACATGGATAAAATTGAGTACCTTATTCTGGGGACACTATGGATGTGGTCCACTTTTGTATATGATATAAACAATGTGATCACTAAATTGTACATGTGGAGACATGTGAGTGGGGGCATCTTATGCAATGAGTATTGCATAAGATCAAACCATGAAGAAAACCACTCTCACTTTATAATTTCGTTTACTGCTGAGACTGATTTTTTCATTCGATGACCTAGGTAACTCGATCTTAATCCTGTGCTAACTATGAACTCCTATTTATTCAAAATTATCCTTAGATTTGCATGGGTGAGAGTGACCCGAGTTCGCCGACTCAATAAGCCTCCCATTTTAGAGGTAAGATTGAATGAATAGTTGGGACATAGGGTGTAAGATGAAATTCACTCCTACCCGTTTTTAGGGATAATAGAGAGGTTGTTCCCTTAAGTATTCAGTTTGGTGGTTAAACCACAAATCAATTGTTCTTTACAGGATCAGTGGGACTTAAGAAACAAGAAGTAACTTTAGGGGTAAAGCGGTAAATTGACCTAGCTCCAGTTACAAACAACCTGTGAATGATAACTTACTAATAATGGTTATATCAAATGGACAGAAATATATCTATAGTGAGGGGAGTGCAACTATAGGCTATAGTGAAGTGTCCTAGTAGTTAACGAATGTTGGCTAACAAGGTTAATGAGTTTAGTCGGTTAATCTCGGATTGTTGGAGCCCATGATCTGTAGGTCCATTAGGTCCCCCTGCTAGCTCATATGGGATTAAACCTTAGAATAGTGTGCGAGTGAGTTTGAAGTGTTCAAACTCAAATTAGAAAATATACACTAAATATATACGATATATTTAACAGTATTTTGTTTTAATTATGAATTAAACAAAGAGAGAATTTGAGATATTTAAATAAAATTTAAATATTTTAATTATGAATAGGGATTGATAATCAATATGTGCCATAATTAATTGGGATTGACATTTAATTTAATGTTAAATATTATTTAAATTGTTTAATTAATAATTTATCATTATTTTGATTTGAAATTAATTATTTAAATTAATTGTTGAATTAAAATAAAGAAAATCAAAAGGTTGAATTCACTTAATTGGAAAAATGGTTTGAGTGTGTGAAATTTTGAGATGTCAAAATTTGGTTTAACCAAACTTGCATGCTGACAAATAAACCCCACAAATTTCAGTGTCAAAATGTGGTGAACTAAAACTTGCATGCTTCCCACATAATCCCAAACATTTGAGTGAAATTTTGAGTGTCAAAGTTTGGTGATTTCAAATTTGCATGAACATGCAAACATAACTTTATAAATAGAGTACTCAAGGTACATGGAACTTCTCTCTTGGAAAAACCTTAGAAAAAACTCTCACAAACTCTCACAAACTCTCTCTTCATATATACTAAATCCCTCTTAAGTTTAGTCACTCACCGGATTCCACAATCCCGTTCTAAGACCGAAGAATAGTGGAGAAGACACTAGTGGTGGTTCGAAACCGATTCGTGAGGAAAAAGAAATTTGAACTACAAAAGGTTAGTACTCAAACACCTTGAGATTTAATGCTTATGAACATGCTAGTTATTTACTATAATTGATGTTCTAAGAATACCTAAGATCCAAATTGCTTCCGCATCTGTTATATTAACACAATCAATAAATTCACTGCCTCCTGTTGGACTTGATTCAGGTTCACGTCGAGTGAGTCTCTCTGTTGAGTCAGTATCTCTATATCTTTCTCCTCCTCACTCGATCGTCCACTAGAGCATCAATCTCCATTAACAAGTCATTCTCTTTCTCCACACCTTTTCCAACTTTCTTCACAAGTTCAAAGATTACCTTCCCATTCTCTTCCTTCTCATGTTTGAGATAGGAGGAACTCTCACTCAGCTCAGCAATTTCCTTTTCTAAGCTTTCAACTTTCATTTCTAACTCTTTCTTTTCTTCTTCCATTTTATCTTCCATTCTCATCATTTTTCTTCTTTCTTCTTTCTTCCTCAAATTGCCTTTCCGGCTATTGGAGCTCTCTCTCTTCGAGCTCGGGCTCTCTGTTATCCAGTTGTTCATCTTTTTTCGATTTTCTTGTCTCTACTATCAGGATTTCGCCACATCCCCTACACATCACCTCATTTCCAACAGTGTCCACTGCCTTACGACTATCGCCATTGTCTTTTGTGCCACTGTGTTCTTTTGTGTTCAACTCTTCATTTTGGGCCATCAAGAGAATGCCTCCGTTTGTTGCGTCATCCAAGGCTAGGTTGATCGTTTGATCCACCTTTTCCTCGAGTCGACAATCTCTTGCATAATGACCCATTCTGCCACAATTGTAACATCTGTCAGAGTTACAATTATTTGCATAGTGACCATATTTTTGACATTTGTAATCCTAGATGTTGGAATTATATCCTTGACCACGTCATTGATTGCGTCCTCTTCCACGCCAATTTTCTTGGTTTGACTGTTTCTTCTCCTTATAATTTTCTTCATTTCTGTTGTCTTGACCTCCTCAACCATTTTCACGACTTTCACAACCTCTACCTTGAATATTTTGATAGTAGAGTACCTTTTCATTCTTTATTGATGCTTTGGTTTGAACCGCTTGATCGAGTGTCTCCTCCCTCTTCTTCTTACATTGCTCATGTGCCTCGAGAGAACCAGCGAGCTCATCAATTGTGAACTTCGTTAGGTCTTTTGACTCTTCTTTGGCACATACAACATTCTCGAAGTTTTCTGTTAACGACCTCAAGATCTTCTCCACAACCCTTGTCTCAGGTAACATTTCTCCGTTTCGATTTAGTTGATTTGTCACGGTCTGTACGTGCGTAATGTAGTTAGATACATTTTCTGACTCCTTCATCTTCATGCTCTCCAACTCACCACGAAGAGTTGGAGATGCACCTGCTTGACTCGGTCAGTTCCTTTGAACACTTTTTCTAAAGTGTCCCACGCTTCTTTTGAAGTAGTTGCCATTGCAATCTTCTCAAAGCTCGACTCGTCAACAACTCGGAACAACATGTATAATGCTGGCTTATCCTTTGATCGTAATTCCTTTAACGCATTGTTTTGCGCTGCCATATAACCCGTGGTATCCTTCGGTTCTTCGAAACCTTCTTCGACCACCTCCCATGCGTCTTGAGAATCGAGAAGAGCTTTCATTTGGATGCTCCAATTCTCGTAGTTCGTCTTCGTTAATCGTGGTAGCTGCATTTGTCCCATCATGTTCGTCATTGACTTTGATACCAATTTGTTGAAAATAAACAGTCCGCTCTTATACCAATTTGTAGAAAATAAAACTCGCTCTGATACTAATTTGTTAAAATAACACTCACGAAGTTGTAAAGGAGATGTCTGAGAGAGACAAGGAGACAAAGAATCCTGAAAAACACTCTTGTAATAACAAATTAATTTATACGTTTATAAAGGCTAAAAATGGCTATCCCATCAATCCACCCTTTACTAAAATGATTATTGGCCTTTCATTTTGCCTTTTTCTTTTATAGCTCAATTTCAAAAACTTATTAAAATTAAAAACTGCATTTTTCATTTAAGTTTATTCCCAACAATATCTTCATCTAGGGAGAGTTCCCCACATATTTCATGAAGGGACTTGGCCGAAATCGTGACCGAAACCGTTGATCCAAGAGTTCTTTCCCAGAACGGAGGAGAGGGAAAGTTTTTCGGCCGCCACGTTTCAACCGTCGGGAGGAGTGGCGTGTCTAGGCAGGCGGCGGACACGCGTTAGGCGACGAGTGGAGCCACGCAGCTCCATCCAGGACATGACACGCGACGTCTGAAACCGTCGACCGACCGCGTTCCATTCGTCGACCCGCTACATGTGTGATGACCCGAACCATAGCCGACCCGTGGTCCACATGAGCAAGTGGAGTCACCGACCCAAACCGAACTGAACCAAATCACAACCTAGCAAACCGTGACTACAGAATTCGACCCGCGCGCGGCACTCGGCGTGACACCCGCGACTAGACTTTGTCTGGGCGCGTGGGAGTGCGTGAGTTTCACTTTTTCGTCCGTTCGACCTCTGTTTGCCTGATTTTCATCTCGATTTCAATTCTAATCATTTTTTTATGTGATCTAGGACCTAATTCGAAAAAATCAGTGGACACGCTATTTGTGCAGAAGCGCTAGCAAAAGGGCACGTGTCAACCAGGTAAGTCACCACACGGTATTTAGGAAGAAATACTTTTAGGATTCGTTTGAATTGCATGCATACTAATATATTTGCCTTAGATTAGCTTTCCATGAATTAGATTATGTAAGTTGTTTGTTACGAGCATATTGAGAGAATTACCTGGGTGTTGCTTGTATGTTTAAGCTCCCGCTATATGGATGCACATGTTTAATTCATGTTGAATAGGTGAAATCCGCGTTTCGGACACTTGAGGGATGACATCGCCCCGTTGAGCATGAACTCCGCTTTCCAGGTGCCTGATGGAGACCATCGCCCTTTTGAGTTTGCATGTCTAATCTGCATGAATTATGTGTGATGATGTTAGATGGCGGTTACATGCACACTCTGTTATTTTCCACATTTACCTTAGATTAGCTCTCCATGAATGAGACTAAGCAGATTAATTGTTACGAGTGTATTGGGTTAATTATCTGGGTATTGCTTGCATTCCTTTAGCTTTCGCTATACGTATGCATATGTTTAATTCATGTCGAAATTGTGAACTCTGCGTTCCAGGCGCTCGAGGGATGACGTTGCCCCCTAAGCACGGACTCCGCATTCCGGGTGCTTGACAGAGGCCATCATCCCGTGACGCATGCGTGTCTAGCTTGCATGAGTTATGTATGATGATGTTAGTGACGTTTGCATGCACACTCAGTTATTTTCCATGACCCATTACTTACTATGATAAGCCTAGGGATTTGTGGTTAGGAGCAACAAGTCACTCAGTCTAGGTACAACCTTCCCCCTAGGAACCTAATAGATTACCACGGCGAAGAAGTACCTTGAGTATTCTTAGACTGCTAGTTGCCTAAACGGCCTCTATAGCTTTGTGGGGGGAACCAGAGGTTCCTAACCAGTTCTTACTACTCTTAGCTTTTTTCGCATGGGAAATGTGTCCCACGTCGTACAACCCGTTAGCTACACGGGAATGGGTTGGGCCGCGCCCTCCAGGGGACTGTCATGGGCTTAGGAGGTACTCAGCACACCCCTAGGCTAGATACCATGTAGTCTCAGATAGCCATGCAGAGGTAGCGCCTCATAGAGAGACGTCGTTCATGTCAGCTTAGCATAAAGGACCCTTAAGTATCAAATGAGAGGACGGAGAACCGAGGAAGCTCTATACAGCAAGTCCCAAGGGGCGAGCCCCAAAGGGACTAAGACCAGAACCAGATGGCCTAAAACCAATTAGAATGACCGTGGGAATTTTGTTAAGTTATTTAAGAGCCTACAAGTAGGTGACTTACTGAGTATAATTTTTATACTCATCCCATTCTTCTTTTTTTTTTCCTCAGGTGTTTGCAGGTTGTCGGTCGAGGTAGAGGAGCGTTCGAGAGTTGTATGGTCACAGAGGAGGTCATTCCGGAGCGTCAGTTCCTCTTCGGTCTTTTGGAGTCTTTTGTAAACTTCCTTTATACCTGTATTTCCCCTTATTTTGTAAATTTGAACCCTCTTTTTTAAACATTTGAAAATTACACTTCTCCTTCCTCTATTTTGATTTGACTGGATTTTCTTTTTTATCTTTTACTCTTTTTCTTTCTTTCTTTTTGTTTGTTTTCAATTTCGTCTTTTGGGTCACGGTCCGAGTTTCGAAGCCTAATAAATCGGGTCGTGATAGATGAGGTGTGTCTCCTCTAGAACATACTCACATTTGGTGAAAATCCAACATTTAAAAATAAAAATACGGAGTATTTTCTGACAACGATTCATTGTCGCAAATATGATTTTCTAATCTGTGGTATTTTCGTAATTTCAGTAAAGTTCAAGAGTATTTTGGTAATTTTTTATTATTTTATTATTTTATTATTTTATTGGAAAATCCAAACTTTTCTAAAAACTTTTATTTTTTATTTATTTATTTATTTTTGTTATTTTTTCCTTCTTCACCTTGAACTTTATATGAGATATTGAAATGACTTAGCTTAAGACACTTGTTAATTTTATTTGAGTTACTCTAATTCCTACTTTGGGGATTATAAAAAGTATTCAATAAGTAGCCCCACTTTCGAAGATAGGAAATGAAATTATATTCAATCATGGTTCAAGTTCGAGACATGATTGAATGTGTAATACATCTCTACACACGATTCATGCATGCATGCATGAACCCACCAAACGGCCCATATATGTACTATTGGGCCTAGCTACGGGCTAATGCACGCTCACGTTATTGCCAGAAGCCATAGAGAGAAAGGAGAGAGTATCATATCATTGTGTATGCATCTGTACTAATCTTACTAAAGAAATGTATCAATGCTCATTACATACAACATGTATGAGGTCTCATAGTTTAAAATCATGGTACATAGTTATAATAGAAATTATACTTCATTTCTTTCATGACATAACGTTCCTATGAGACAAACATACATATACTCGATGTATCTATCATGGTTAACATACATACCTAATCGATGTTTGATAGACATAATATGAACATGCTATCATAACATACAGGGCGGACATGCCAGAAGTACATGCATCATATAACATTCATATTATAAAGTAACATAATCATGACCATACATAACGTACCATAACATCATAAAAATATGAAAGGTAAAGGGGCCACATGAGACATGTTATTCATATACCACATGAGTCATCCAACTAAGTTTGTGGGTGTTCCAAGAGTAAAACCACTTACTTGGTTGCCCTAAGTCGAAGTTGGTTCTTAAAGAAAGTAATATCTCCTATATATAAAATTTGAATCATCTCATAGATAAAACTAAAATTAAATTATTAAGATCAAAGATTTAGGATTAAGAATTGGAACCTTGTTCTAAATTGAGTCCCTCCACAATCAAATTTTAAATGACTCGAATGCAATCTGCCCAAAAGAATTACTTGAAAGACAAAGATGATACTCAAATTTCCAAAGGTAAAAGTCTCAACTAGAGATCTCAATTTCATTCTTATAGTCTCTCCTCAAAATAAACTCAACTCTTCAAATGCTCACTCCCCACTACTTTTCAAATGTCCACTAAAAAAAAATATGACCATTTTGACCAGCAACTTCCCACCCACCCTCATGTCTACTGCAACAATTTATGAAATTAAAATAATAAATAAAATTTTTAAATAAATTATTAATGGAAGTGATATTTATAGCAACCCATCCTCCACTTCAACTATGGAAATATTGACAAAATTCCAAATAATCATTCCTCAATCGAATTAGCACATGAAATTGAGGTTGAACCGAGTTTATCCAATTTTGTAGATGAAGAACGAACGCTGTCAAATCTTCTTGATTTTAAATCGTGGAATAGATTCAGTTGAAATGTTTAGAACACCACGATCATTATCACATATTAAGAACAAGAACAAGAACAAGAACGAGAGGAAGAAATTATGGTTAATTTGGGCGAAATCTAATTTATGATAACTAGGTTTATAATGGATGGTTGATGAAAGTGATGTCTTCCCATAGGTTATTAATGATTTCCCAATTTTTGTTTGGCATTTTTGAATTCAAATTTTCTTAAAAAGGTAACCCTCCACAAACCTTTTTCAAGTTTTATTATAAATGTCAGTCTCAATTACATATTTGTGTTAATATGATAGAGAACACTAAAGAAGCATTAAATATTTGTAAACTGAAAATTCTCAAAACAACTATTTATCTTTTTATCTGCCATTATTATTTTAAACTAGAATTTGGCCAAGCCTAATAGAACAGTGTTCTTCATTGTCAATTCCGCCTCCTTAATCCAACCTGCAACCATGGTGTTTTCTCGTAAATGGTCCAATGGAAACCGTCCACGGCTGCTTCGAATTGCCATTTTTCTTTGAAGTTTTGAGTTCTAAAAGGCGATAACAGAAGCAGAAGAAGAACTGAACTGACGCATCTCGCGCTTGCGTAGATCTAAATCAGGCGCCAAGGCATCGTGCAGTGCGAGCTTGTCTTCTTCCTTCTACTTCCATCTTCTCTTTTCAGCCAAGTTGCTGCATGCTCTATTTCATTTGTTTACTCCGCTTTTAGTCGTCAAATCATGACTCTGAAATGGTGCTTACCCTCACTGTCGCTTCACCAGCTTACGAGAACGCCAATGGCCGCGAAATGTGAAGGCCTTGGCCTTGGAGGAGTTTTATCCGATGGAAACTCTGGAGCATTCCCCTCGTTTCTTCCTAAAGAAGTCGGTAAAATCAAAGATCCATTTGCCAGAACCATGGCTAGCAAAATCGAGAGACTACCGGTAAAATGATTTTTTCTCTATCCTTTTCTTGTGTTTTCTTGGACGAAATCAATGGTGCATTGATCTCGCAACGATGACTTTGCTTCTTCAGTTTCTGATTCTGTTTCTTTTTTGTTTTGGATAGTTTTGTTTTTGTCTGCCTTTTAATCGAGTGGTTTGAACATGAAACTTGTAGTATCTACCTTTTTAAACTGCGTGCTTATTTCCGGTCGATTTTTGACAAGGAAGGCCAGCTGTAAGAATCGTTTGCAATGAAAATTTTACTGCTTAGAAACTGGACTCGAAAGCAATTCGCCGTTGTACAGTTGGGATTCCATCTCGAGAGATTTTGGATATGGGTATTCTCTAGCTTGTGACTGGTTGCTTTCCCAATCCTCTGTGTCATTTCTCTTGTTCATTGAAGATCCTTCGCCTTGAGTATATTGTTCTTTAGAGAAACTGTGATAAGAAACTTCCCTTGCATTACAAAGAATGCAAACAAGCAATATAACGCAAATTTATGTTTTGAAATCGTCAAATGGTTAAGGATCTTAACTCCGTCTCATTGTCGGAGCTGATCAGTTCATCTACAATGGTATTCAAGTTTGTTGTTTGTCTTTAGCTACAGGATGGCACGTCCATTGTTTTATTGATATACAGAGTTGTATTTTTAGATATCATTCACCTGAATCTCTCATGTACTACTCAATAACGACTTTTCTTACGCAATTGATTTTCTCCAATTTCACCTTGCGCTTCAATTCCTGCCCCTTCTGTCTTCAAGGTTACTACCAAGCCCAAGCCTGCACAATGATTCTTTATACTAGTTCTTTTTTGCAGATGACATTATCTGAAACTCGCATTATGAGCAGCTGCGTTAAACCAGTAATAAGAAAGAAGAATCCGGTGGTTCTACTCCATTGCTTTGACAGGTATATTATGGAAGTAACGAGATTTAAATTTTTTTTTTTTTTTTAATATGTACTCTTTCCATTTAACATGATATGTGCCGTTTATTTTTGTCCATGCACAGTTCTTGTTTGGAATGGAGTTATGCATTTCCTCTGCTTGAAGAGGCTGGTTTAGAAACGTGGGCTGTCGATGTTCTTGGATGGGGCTTTTCTGACTTGGGTGGGTTCATTTAAGAGTTATTGTTCATTTGGTTATATTTTCTTCTGGCTACTAGTATTTTATAAACTGTAAAAAGGTTTCTCACACATATGTTTCTGATTTTACTTGTGCATACTAGATAGTCTTCCACCATGTAACGTCCAAACAAAGCGTTCTCATCTTTACCAGGTAAATCACTTTACCCTTTTACCTTCGTTTGTTTTAGAAAGATTATTGGTTATTCAATGTCTCCAAAATTCTTTGTGAAGTTTTATTTGTTGTAATGGTTTGAATTTCGCAACAGTTGTTTTAGGCTGTAATTGAATTTGAAATTGGGTTTTAGTTTTGGAAGACCTACATCAAGAGGCCAATGGTGTTAGTTGGACCAAGCCTTGGAGCAGCGGTTGCAGTTGATTTTGCAGTTAATCATCCGGAAGCTGTAAGTTTTAACTTTCTATCTAGCTTAAGAGTAATTCAATGATCTTGACGATTTGTGCATGAAGAATGTGAGTAACCAAATGAGGCCTACAATCAAATTTAGGGCCTTCTCACACAAATTTCCTAAACAAATGCTTGTGTGCATTGTCAGCAATTTCATACCTATTTTATCATATTTATATCAGATGGAGATTTATAGTTGGAAACTGGTTTACTAACATCATCCCTCATGATGCTTTCTAATTCATCCTGATAATATTACTTGCCAAATCACAATTAATAGTTAATGTGAAACATAGTCTTTAAACTTACAGAAATGATGGTCCTTGGAGCCTTAAAATTCTTGATCCTGAATCATCCTCCAGGCTACTAATATATTGTTGATTTGTACTGTTCCTTACGCTTCTTAACTATTTCTTTGTGAGCTGTTAGTTGTGAATTTTTTTTCATGATTCTGTTTCACAGGTGGAAAAGCTGGTCTTGATCAATGCTTGTGTGTATAGTAAATGCACCGGGCACCCGACAAAGCTGCCGAAAGTGGTGGCATATGCTGGGGTAGGCCTCCATGGCACACAACTGAGTACATGCCAGTAATTGATATTCCATTTCTTTTCTCGTACACTTCATCAATGTACAAATTACATTTTAACTATTTTAAACGACTTTTGGAAGATGATAAATTGCGGAATCAACAACTTTTTAGCCTGATGCTCTTCAAGTACTTAAGTTTCCAACTCTTCAATTGTGTCATGAAAAAATATTGTCGGAATTTATGTAACATAGTAAAATACATATGCGGAATCTTCATAGATCAAAATGCTTGTTTTGGAAAGGATGGTAGAGCCTAAAGCTTGTATAGCACTGACAGTTTTTTTTTTCTAACGAATTGTCAGGTTTCACTGTTAAAAAGTATCCCATTGCGCCTCGTTGCAAATAAGTTAATATTCAATGGACTTTCACTTGCTCGAAATCTAGATTGGACGAATGTAAGTTTCTCTTGATGTCCTTTCTGTAAAAGGTTGCTTTTGAATATGTCATTACATAAGGCATATAACCTATCAATCTCATCTCAGACACTTTGATGCTGATGGATGGCTTCTTTCTTTTTCCTGCCCTTGTTTTTCTCATATCTTTTCGTTTACCACGTGAATCATGAAGACCTTTTTTGTAATCTTAAGTCACCTTTGACGAGTGTGAAATATGATCCATCAATTACTTTTTGACAGTAACAAAATGTATGTCATAAATATGAAAGTGAGATATTTCTGTTTAGTTGCTGATTTCATATCTTGTTTAGTGGGTGCGTGATGACGTGACAATCTACTTATAATGTTATTATACGGATTAGGTTGGCCGTTTGCACTGCCTATTGCCTTGGTGGGAAGATGCAACGGTTAATTTTATGAACAGCGGAGGATATAATGTCATTTCCCAGATTAAACAGGTATATCCATAAATACCCATTATGATGCTGCAGTTTTAACTCCTTTTTGGATCTCTGTCATTAAATTGAGTTCCTTTTGCTGAAATTTTCTGGGAAAGTTAACTCAAGTTTTCCATCAGTATTTCCAACGACTCAATGGAAAGTAAATCTCAAGCTTACATTTGAACTTGTATTTTTCCATTTTCCTTTCAAAACTATTGTTACTTTCAGGTACAATCTAAAAATGTTTACTGACCCGATCACAGTGGTTTTGGGGTTCTTTAGGTTGAAATAAAAAAGCATGGTTACAAACTAAAGAATTTTTCAAATAATATCAATTGTTGTAGTTCAAATGAATAGTTTCTGTCCTTGCTGTAAGTTAACCATCTACATTGTTCTCTGTACTTGAATCAATAGGTCAAGCACAGAGCACTTGTCATTGCGGGCGAAGATGACAGAATTATTTGCTATAAAGATGCAGTGGTGAGTTTCGTTTTTAATCAAAAGAATCCATGTCTTCTGTTAAATTGCTTAGTTTTGCCATTTGTGATGTTAATGTATCTTTCCTCCATGCTTTTGATTGGGATTCCCTCCCAACGATACTCAACCGTATGTGTTCATTGTTTGAACTGTTTTTTTTCCAACCAAATGTGCATATTTCTTGTGAGAGAAAGAAAATAGAGAGTTTGATAGTGATTTTGTTTGGTTTTTTTGATTTTGCAGAGATTGCATTGTGAGCTACCAAATGCAATAATGCGAATAATAACAGATAGTGGCCATCTGCCCCATGTTGACAATCCTGCTTCTGTTTCAAAGCTTATTACAGATTTTGTGTTACATGATTCCTGCTAGGAATTCTTCACACACGTAAAAATATCCTTCCATAAGGATATATATATATATATATATATATATATATAGATATATATATATATAATATCTACCACTCTCTCTCTCTCTCTCTCTCTCTATATATATATATATATAATATCTACCACTCTCTCTCTCTCTCTCTCTCTATATATATATATATATATAATATCTACCACTCTCTCTCTCTCTCTCTCTCTCTATATATATATATATATTATGCTAAAAGTTCAATGATGAGAAATAAGTTAATATACTATTTTGGTTGTTGAATTTTGAGTTGTTTTGAAGTAGCATTTAATTTCTCTGTGATTGGTAGCCACTTTAATGTTGGAGAAAACTGGAGAGAAAGGATCCCTTCTAAGCACACTAGTTCTGCTCACAAGTTCGAGAATAGATATATGATAATAGATCTTATTCTATCGATGATAAGATATTTCTTTATGAACAATACGAATCAGAGTTTGAAGCATGGGAATGAGAGAAGTCCTTGACCCACTACAGATGGATGAGGCTTTATTCAATCACATAGTTTGAGTTCTTAAAATATGGCACCCTTGGGGCTTTCTATTTGATTGTATTGAAAGGTCCAATGAATTGGAATTTTCCTATTGGACTAGGTCATTTAGGGGCAAACGGATTTTTATGATGAAGAGTATGAGCTTCAAGAGAATGATTTGGAGTTCTTGCAGAGTGGAATCGTGCAGTACCACAAGATAGATCTTTCAAAAAAAAAAAAGATTTTATTTTTTGAATAAACCAATTCATTTGGAACGGATCATTTTATAAGTTAATAAAAGTTGTTTTGCCATCAATGAATCCTGTGAAGGATCCAAGTAATCTTGTTAAGAAACTTATTTAACATGCTAAAGAAACAACATTAGAAGTTAGTGTGTAATGATTCCCCTAGCCTAACATTTCACTTCCACTTTCGCTTTTCTATGCCACTGATTTCGCTTTTCTTCATTGTTATTAGTACCTAAACACTCATATCTTTGGGCAGAATGTAAGAGTCTAATCCTGATAAAAATTAAATAACCAATTTTTTTTTTTAAAGTCGAACTTTTGAAATTTTATTAAGAGTTCGAGGTTGAATTTTAAGATGATGTAATGGAAAAAAATTCTTAGAAAAATCTCAAACATCCGAAGAAAAATATAAAAAAAATTGGTCAAAGTCAATCTTGGAGAGTATTTGGGTCATTTTGGCCTTTTAACTTATGATAAAATAATTTGAAGATCAGTGGAAGAAAAAAAAAAAAAAAAAAAAAGAAAGAAGAGAAGGTTTTAAGAGAGAGAAAAAGGTATCGTCGAACTTGGGAACTTGCTCCGTTCCAGCCACAAGGAGTTGTTTTATGGCCACAGGTTGTTCATGAAACTTGCTTAGAAGGTTGAGGAAATTCAATATTGACATTTCAATTGTCCAAATCGAAAAAAAAAAAAAGAAGATCGAGAAGTAAGAATTTCAACCTTTATATATATATATTAGAAGCGCGAGATTCTTATAGAATTAGGTTATAGAATCGAGTTACGTAGAAAAAGATAAAAAAATTAGAAGAAATTAGGCTTAAATCTAGAAACTAATTGGGAAGATCGTTGTAGACGAACATACATCACGCGAGTAGTGGAGGAATGTGACAAGCAATGAGCGTGACATGTGTCGACCATTAGAGGAGGAAACATGTGTTGCCATCACGTTAATCTAGAGAAAAATTGTGGGAAGCGCTTCAACAAAGATTCAAACCTTGGAACAGATGCTCAAAGGCACCAATTATGAGGCGTAACATGTCGCAACAATGGGCTGATAAGACCACCCTAATACTACGTAACTGTTAAGCAAAAACCCTTGTATCAAAGAAATTAACACTTTTTATATAAAATTCGGGATTAACCAAGAGATAAAGACTAAAATTAGATTAACTCAGAAACAAGATTTGAAACCTTGTTCTAAATTGAGTCACTCCACAATCCAACTTTATCGAACTTTATCAAGACTGGATTGAATGACTCAGATCGGATGCAATCTACAACAAAAAATTAATTGAAATTTAGAAATGACAAAAATGATGCTCGTATTTCGAAGGGAAAAGTCTCAAATTAAGAAATCAATTTCTTTCCTTATGATCTGATTTGTACCTAATAATTTGTGGGTATTTATAGTCTCTCAGAAAAGAAGTTAGTGGCAGTGATTTAATCTCGGTCCCCTTAAATCTCGATAGAACATTAAAGTCAATTTGATCCTTACAAACTTTATGAAATTAAAAAATAATAAATAAAGTTTTCTAACTACTCATGAAATGATGCTTGCAACTTCATCCGCTACAACTCAACCGTGCAAATATTCACTTATGAAGCTCCAAATGGTCCTTTCTCAATTGAATCAGCTTGTAACACATGAAATGATGGTTGAACCGAACCTATCCAATTTTGTAGATGAAGAATGAATGGTTGTTAAATCTTCTTGGCTTTGGGATCGTGTAATAGGTCCAGTTAGAACATTTGGAACACCATGAATCTTCTTGGTCTTGAATCGTATAATAGGTCAAGTTAGAACATTTGGATCGTGTATCGTTCCATCAATCTATCATCATCCTATCCCTTTCTATCATAACCTAACTATATTCTTTTATCAATCGATTACGACCATATCATTTTATCAATCTCGAATCCATAACACTTCGATACGTAACCTAAACTTAACGTTTCATGAACATTTCTTACTCCTATCATTACATTACGTTTAGTGCATTCTTCTCGTATCCTATCTCAAACATATCATTGAACACATCATACCATAAGTATTATCATACAATTCACATATTATAACATATACATAACATAACATAAGCATATCGATTTACAAATAATTCACACATATCAATATATATGACACGTGCAGAAGTACGAACACGTGTCAACATCATAACCATACCGATGGTAAGACCACTTATTTAATTAGCTTAGGCTGATGTCATGAAGTTATCTTTAATGAAAGTTCGATTCTTTCCATTGAAATCCAAGTCCTATGACATCAGTTCAAGTTTGAACTTCCACAAAATTATTTTCTAAGTTACATTGGTCCATGTGTACTTCAGGCGAATATAAGAGTGTTTGTATGAGTTAAGTCTTGAATATCTATATAGGCTTGTTGTAGTATTATTTTCATACAAACATAGAAACCATTTAATACCCTTTAACATTTTTCAGTTATTCTATTTTTTTTTCTTAACGTGTTTAATACCCTTCAACATTTTATAGATATTTTCTTTTCCACTACTGTGTTTCTTTTTTTTTTTCTTCTTTTAATTATATTCACAATTTTTAGTTATATTCACAATGTTTCCTTCTTCATTCACAGTGAATTTTAACCAATTTTTTAATCCAGGTCACCAAATTTTATACCTAGCCTTATCATATCGTATTCTAGATTAAAATAAACATAGAACTAAGTCAACAATCATGCAGTCAACTGTAACATAGTCAATGTTACCAAATTCCATCCTAAGTTACATTTGATAATAGTCAATCAATAACGATATATGCAATCAGTGACAATTCTTTTTCTTATCTTATGCATGACATACCTGACGGTGATGGGGCGTCGGCGGTGGGACTGTGGAACATGCAAAGTCTAGACTAGTCTACAGAATCTATAACCTAGAGCTCTGATACAAACTGTAACGACTCAAGATTTATACTTACCTAAAGTCGCCACCGTCATCATAACATAATCATTTTATGCGGAAATAAACGTCTAAACTTTATCATAAAACATAAAACATCATCCTAAAATACTACCATTGAATTACTTGTTCGAAAACATCTTTAAAATGACACGACGAAATACTAAATGAAATAAGTACAATTATCCTACGCATGTGCTATGGTATCGTATTGCGATGTCGTCGTTAGCGGTACAGGAATGTCTTGCCTAGACCTATCATATTAGTCTATATTCCTTAGGCGGGTATCCTGAACGTGGATGTGTAATTATTGCTCTACATATGCTCCACACTTGCGTGGATGTGGAGCCATCTGTCGGTTTGCACACCTCCTTGACAACTTTTTTTCGGGCGAGAATTCTCTTGTAGGTGTTGATGTCGGACACTCGTTTAAAAATAGCAACCGTCGCAACGTTAGGATAAATATAATGAATCTTTTCCTACTTGACCGTCGCAACAGTATGATAAACATAATGATCGTTTTCCTTTCTCGTAACGTATACGTATGTACCATCATCAAAAGTGGGTGTTCCTCGATGCACGTACACATAATGGTGCAAGAGGTCCCAACATTTTTCCTTTTTCATTATCAGGTATGAAAACTCCCTCTCGCGTTTTCCTTCATATCATATCATTATCATCTCATTGCATGTCATGCATGTCACATGTATCATATCATAAGTATATCGTGTGTCCCAACATATCATTTCATCATAAAACATATCACAATATGCGTCGTATCGTCAAACATATCGTACCATAACATATCATAGTCATATCATTTCGCCAAACGCATCGTACAATAACATATATCATATCATAACATATATAAATTATTCACGTATCATATCTCAAATATATCGTCAAACACATCATACCATAACATATATCGTATTATTAGCATAACATATCATAGTCATATAATTTCGTAAACGTATCATAGTCATATAGACTTATTAAAGTCATATCAGATCATAAACATATCTTGATCATATCATTTTATAAACACTTCACACATATCAAACACATACTACGTGGAGAACCAGGGGGAATGTGTCATCATTCAACATCAATTTCTAACCATATCGATAGTAAGACCACTTACCTAATTAGCTTATGCTGGTGTCACCAATTTGTCCTTAATAAAAGTTAGATTTTGTCCTTTGTATCCCAGACAACCTATGTGCACCCATGACATCAATGTGCTAGATTTCCTATGCGAGCATCCTAGACTTTGCATGAGTTGAGTCATCGAATACGATATATATATATATATATATATGTGTGTGTGTGTGTATGTATATATATAATTGTATTTTTATTAAAGATCTCATTTTCTATTATTACTACAGTTTTCTAGTAAATATAGTTACTGTTGTATGAACGAATTTGATGGTGTTATTTTATGTTACAGTATTCTCTACTTTCTAGTCGTCTTAAGTTTAAAAATTCAGATCATTTTCCATAACCTATCATTTGTAATTCTTAATCTTAGAAATCAAGTTGTGTTTGGCCATACATATTAAAAGCTTTGCAATATTATTCCACTGCTTGAATAACACAAACAATAAAAAAAAAAACAATTTAATCATCTCCAAATCATCCATTTTCTTTCATCGCCACGCGTTTGAAATTTATTGGAGTCCCTTCACGCACTAAACAAATAATTAGTGTTGAAAATTACCAAAATGCTCATGTAGATTTTTAAGGTATTCCAAGGTCCAAACACTTTTTAAATGACTTAAGGATTCATGAACGACCTACTTATAAGGACATAAACATTTATTTAAGATTTTAACATGTTTCGAAGAAGTTAGATCCTAAACTAAAGAAATGGAGTAAATGACCAAAATGGTGAGAAGTTTTGAAGACATAAGAATTCCTCAATGTTATAAGAAACATAAGTACGACTCTAAGAAGGATTTTACAAGATCTTAAAGATTCTAGAACATATTAGGAATATAAACCAAGGCTTATGGAAAAAGACAAGATTACCGATAATGACCTCCCAACAAAGAATCATGATCCTTCTACGACCCTTATGAGCTTGGATACATGATAGGGATTAACAAGGGAAGTCAAGGCTTGTTGGTTTTCACAGAATTTCGGTGAGAGGAAATTGAGAAAATGCGTAACAAAAAGGAGAGAGAAAAAATAACTCTGAATTTGACTGCGTTCAGGTTGTTTTATTTGTTGAGAACAAATCCCCTATTTAAAGTAAAAAAGAATTCTAAAATTGGCTGGAGAGTGGCCAACTAAATCTGTGCCACTCCCTTCTAAAACTCTGGTGATCCATTCGACGTGATTTGTCGAATGGTCAAACTCACGATTTTCTGAAATCGTGTGAATAAGAAAAACGGTAAAAAACGGTAAAACTCAGGTTTTATCTAACAATCTCCTCCTAAAACCTGTAGTATATCTACCTTACTATTTGAACTCCGATCTTTGAGCGTAGTTCTTCAAATTTCACCCGCGCCAGGGACTTGGTGAAGATGTCTCCAAGTTGTTCCTCTGTTCGGATGTAATTCAGTTTGAAGACCCATTTGAGCCTTATGGCTTGGTGTTCCGGCGGCATATCCTCCAGACTCCACGTCTGATTTTTGGTGATGGATGTCATCTCCTCCTGCATTGCCTTCAGCCAGCACGGGTTCTTTTCTGCTTCGGCGAAGGTGTTCGGTTCATCTGCACTGATGGCATGTAGTTCGGCCACTTCTTCGAGCTCGCGCACTGCCAGTCCAGGTGGTTCACCTCCTCCTACTAGGTCGTCCATCCTCCGGTACCTGGCCTCCAGATTAGTATCGTGATCGGCATCCAGCGTCGAATCCGCAGTCCGTGGTGTTGCGAATTCCACTAGTTCAGGGGTTGCACCTGCTGGCGGCGGTGACGGCTGCTGATGCTGGGCTCCTCCTTCTTCCGGCTCAGTGACGAGGTACTCCACCGTGAATTGATTTGGATTATGGTCTGCCTCGATCACGTCATTCCACTGCCAGAAGGTGCTTTCATCGAAGACGACGTCGCGAGACACGTGAGCTCGCCCCCCTACAGGATCATATAGTCTGTACGCCTTGCTCCCGGGTTCATAGCCGATAAAAACGACCTTCAGCCCCCTAGGATCGAGCTTGGCGAGGTGGGGACGTGTTACCTTCATGTAAGCAACGCAGCCGAACACGC
>NW_019272021.1:568240-678724 GCF_002738345.1 Cucurbita maxima | reverse complement strand
CGATTTCGTCACAATACTTACCGAAACTTGTCGAGGTGAATTCTCCGCCTCGGTCTGTGCGCAGCACTCGCATCTTCTTCTCACATTCGGCCTCCGCTCGCGCTTTAATGCACTTAACCGCCTCTGCCGTCTCACTTTTCGCTTGCAGCAGGGTCGGTCACATGAAGCGGCTTTTGTCATCGACTAATAGGAGGAAGAAACTCTTACCGCCTGGGGTCGCCGGCTTGATGGGCCCGCAGATATCGCCGTGTACAAGCTCCAACGGCTCATCAGCTCGATAGGATGTTCGAGACGGAAAGGGTGTGCGCCTCTGTTTGCCGATGAGGCACCCATCGCACAGCTTGTTCACGCCTTTGATTGCTGGCAAACCGTGCACTAACTCCTCCTTCTGTAGTTTTTCTAAAGCAGGAAAGTTTAAATGCCCGTACCTTGCGTGCCACCTCCAAGATACCTCTTCGGTCTTGGCCGAGAGACTGACAGGTTGCTCTATCTGTAACTCCAGGATGTAAAGACGGTTTGTCGTGCGCCTTGCCTGTGTGAGCAGCCGTCGTTGATTATCGCAAATTTTGAGTAATCCGCGCTCGATGGAGATGAAACAGCCTGTCTCATCTAGTTGACCCAGGCTCACAAGGTTAGCCTTGAGCCTCGGGATGAAGTAGACGTCGGTCAGCTTGCGATGCTCGCCTCCCTTGCTGGCGAATAGGATGGTGCCGCGTCCTTCGATCTCGACGACGGATCCGTCGCCGAATTTCACCGTCCCGCGGATCCCCGAGTCGAGTTCGGAGAAGGCAGATCTAGCCCCGGTCATATGGTTTGTTGCCCCTGTGTCTAGGATCCATCGCCGATCCTTGTGTTGCTCGTCCCGCTCGCTGATCTGAGCGAACACTCGCTCCTCCTCCAGTTGAATTGGCTCCCTAGCTGGTGCCACCTTTGCTACGCCCAGCTGGAGCTCTTTCTCGAGTTCAACATCGTTGTTGATTACCTCCATTTCCGTGGATTTGGAATCGAGAGTGGGGACACATGCACTTACCATGAAGAGAGCTGGCTCGTCCTCCTCGGATTGAGCCACATGGGCCTTTTCGGCCTTCTCCTTGTTCCTAAGCTTGCTCCAGCAGTTCCTGCTTAGGTGTCCTCTCTTCCCACAGTTCGAGCAGATTGGCCTGCCATTGGTCGACTCCTTCTTTTGATTCCCATCTTTCCCGCGCATGCGCCCGTGGGAGATCCATGGCTTCTTACCGTCTTTGCGGCTGGAGGAGGACCCGTTGCTCTCGCCGGTGTTGTCACGGAGCTTTAGACGTGCAAACCATTCCTCCTCTGTGAGGAGTAGACGACCCCCCTTGTCGACAGCTGAAATGGTATTTTTCTTCCGCTGCTCGATGTTACGCAGTCTTCCGATCACCTCTTCTATCGTTAGGTCGTTCACGTCAAGCAATGTCTCGATTGAAATCGCAACTTGCTCGAGGTGATCAGGGACAACCTGCAGCATCTTCTTCACGATTTCTGTCTCGCTGATGCTGCCACCGAGTGTGGTGATGTTGTTGGCGAGCCCCGTGATCCGTATTGAAAAATCATCGACGGATTCACCGTCCTTAAAAAGTGGATCTCCGAGAGCTCCTTCCGCAACTGCTCGATGTTGGATTCCCGCACTCGCTGTACACCGACCCGACGGGATTTGATTCCCTCCCAGGCCGATTGCGCTTGGTGGAGAGAGATGCCAGCATCTCTGGGGGCACAGATCGTAATATGGCGGCAAACACCAACCGATCCTCACGGTACTCAATCGTTTCTCCTTCCTCTGGCTCAACAGCATGCCATAACCCTTGCGCTTGTAGGTTGACGCGCATCAACAAGATCCATTCGTTATAATTGGACTTTGTCAATATTGGATACTGAACGACGGCAGTCGTTGTCTCCCTGATCACCCGCTCAACGATAACTTGACGCCCTCTTCGTGGCGACGGTGATGGAGATGTCGGCACACGACGACGGCGTGGAGGAGTGAGTGAGCCTGCCCGAGATGGGCCCCACGATGTGTGTGTTTTTACACTTTGCATTTTCTTCTACTCGAACCTGAGACCTTTGTGATGTTAGGTCAACGCTCTAACCACTTGAGCTATTCAACTTGTTTGTTGATAGGTTGGCTCCTCTGCAATGATATACACCGATCTTCAACTTGGCTCTGATACCACTTGTTGGTTTTCACAGAATTTCGGTGAGAGGAAATTGAGAAAATGCGTAACAAAAAGGAGAGAGAAAAAATAATTTGACTGCGTTCAGGTTGTTTTATTTGTTGAGAACAAATCCCCTATTTAAAGTAAAAAAGAATTCTAAAATTGGCTGGAGAGTGGCCAACTAAATCTGTGCCACTCCCTTCTAAAACTCTGGTGATCCATTCGACGTGATTTGTCGAATGGTCAAACTCACGATTTTCTGAAATCGTGTGAATAAGAAAAACGGTAAAACTCAGGTTTTATCTAACAAGGCTCATGTCCCAAGAAATTACTCTAAGAATAAGAACTAGAAAAAAGTATGACATAAGCCTTAATTCCACCCCGACAATAAGAATGTTGGTGTCAAGCAAGAATAAAGGTCCAAGGTCCCCTAATGGTACAACATGCTCGTGACTTAGACCAGATCGTTAGTAACGAAATAAGTCTTTGATGCATGTTTTAGATTATGTTTTTTGGAACGCATGAAGCCTTGGGTGTAGGTGTTCAGACTATGCTGCTAGGAATGTATGAAACCTTGGGCATACATTTCCAAATTGCATAGCTTGGAACATAAGAAGCCTTGGATGCAAGTTTCAGAATAGGCTGCTTGGAATGTATGAAGCCTTAGGCATGGCAATTCAAACTATGTCGCTTGAAACATAAAAAGCATTGGGCACAGGTTTCAGACTACGTCGCTAGAAACATAAGAAAAATTTGATGCAAGTTTAAGACTACACCACTTGGAACGCGAGAAGTCTTGGGTATAGGTTTCAGTCTGTATCACAGGGAGCTCATGAAGCCCTAATGCAGATTCAGGCTACGTCGCTTGGAATGCAAGAAGCCTTGGACGTAGGTTCCGACTATGTTGCTTGAAAGACATGAATCCTTGGACACTTTGTCAAGTTCATGTCTTTTACTGTAAATCTTTGGCGGAGCGTCTTTGGGAACGGAAAGAAGAAGAACAAAGAACAAGATTAAGGACAATGACAAGATCTAGGAACCAAGTGTTAAAGAAGGTCATACTAGACCCTGTTCTCCCGGAATGAAATGGCTACCATTTCTTTAGTATGACACTTCTCTAAAAATGTTAGGACCACTAAGTTAATTTGTGGACGGTTGTTTTTTCTCTTTTTAGAGTTGTCTAATTTTTTTTATCAGTTCTAAATTTGTTAGTTTGCAAGGCTATAAAAGGCAACCAAGTTGATTGATATGACAAATCAATTGATTTCATAGCTTTAGTTGGTGTGTTTACAACATTTGGTATCAGAGCCACGCCGTAAGGCCTGATTGTGGGAAGAAGAAACTGCAGTTTTTCTTTAAATAGTGAGCTGAAAGAGATTCAAAATATGGCCGCTGAAATCAATTTCGTTCAACCGGCGATTCCTAAGTTTGAAAGCCATTATGATCATTGGTCTATGCATATGGAAAAAAATTTTCGTTCAAATGAATATTGGTCCTTGGTGGAGATCATAATCCTTGCTGCAGCAAAAGGAGTAGAAATTACCGAAACACAAAAAAAAAAAAAATAATTGTTGCCCAGAAGCTGAAAGACTTGAAGGTGAAGAATTATTTGTTCCAAGCCATTGATCGAACTATTATGGAAATGATCCTAAATAGAGATACTGAAGAAAAAAAAACTTAGGACTCTATGAAGCAGAAGTACCAGGGTTCCACAAGAGTCAAAAGAGCTCAACTCCAAGCTCTTGGGAAAGACTTTGAAGTCCTACAGATGAAAGAAGGTGAGAGTGTCGATGCATATTTTTTCTCGAACTCTCACCATTGCAAACGAGATGAAAATTTATGGCGAAAACATGAAACAAGTGGTGATTATTGAAAAAAAAATCTTGAGATCAATGACTTCAAGATTTGACTATGTTATATATTTAGTTGAAGAGTCTAATAACTTAGACACCTTAATAATCAATGAATTGCAAAGCAGCTTGCTGGTACATGAGTAAGGACTGAATGGACGTGTAGGTGATGAACAAGCACTAAAGGTGACATACGATAATAGATTCGGTGGAAGAGGAGTGTATCGAGCTCGTGAAGTTTATCGAGGAAGAGGTAGACATTCATTCAACAAATCTACAGTTGAGTGTTGTAAGTGTCATTAGTTAGGACACTATAGAGCTTAGGGTTTAGGGTTTAGGACACTATAGATATGAGTGTCCTCAATGGGAAAAGGAAGCAAATTATGCAGAGGCTGAGGATGAAGAATAAATCTTGTTGATTTCATATGAGGAGATCAATCAATCACGGAGGAAAGATGTTTGGTTCCTTGATTCGGGGAGTAGCAATCATATATGTGCAAACAAGGAATGGTTCTCAAATTTTGACGAGGAATTCCGACAATCTGTGAAGCTTGAAAATAATTTCAAGATGGAGGTGTTGGAAAAGGTAACATTAGATTCTAAGTTGTTGAAGTCATTTAGGTAATTAGTGATGTTTTCTATATACCTGAGTTGAAAAACAATCTCTTAAGTCTTGGACAATTGCAAGAAAAAGGTGAATCTATTTTGATACAACATGGAGAATGCAAAATCTATCATCCCAAGAAGGGGCTTATTAAGCAAACAACAATGTCGGCAAATAGGATGTTCACATCACTTGCAAAAAACATGCCACAAGCCGCCACTTGCTTCCAAACAATTATAGAAGACAACGCTAATCTTTGGCACTACAGATATGGTCACCTAGGCTTGAAAGGTTTGAGAACATTGCAATATACAAAAATGGTGAGAGGGTTACCCCAAATGAAAGCATCATCTAAAATATGCACCGATTGCATGATGGGAAAGCAACATAAGAATGCATTTCCAAAGAGAAGTTTATGGAGAGCAACACAAAGATTGCAACTAGTACATACAGACATCTGTGGACCCATCAAACCTCTTTCCAACAGTAAGAAGAGGTATTTTATAAGTTTTATTGATGATTACAGCCGCAAGGTGTGGATATATTTTCTTGTGGAAAAGTCTGAAGCCTTTACTATCTTCAAGAATTTCAAAAATCTTGTTGAGAAAGAGATTGGAGATTTTATTCGTTGTCTACGCACAGACAGGGGTGGAGAGTTCACCTCTCACGAGTTCAACAACTTTTGTAAAACTAATGGTATCAGTAGACAACTTACTGCACCCTACACTCCCCAACAAAATGGTGGAGCTGAGCGCAAGAACAGAACAATTATGAACACGGTTAGAAGTATATTACCAGAGAAGCAAGTTCCAAAGAATTTCTGGCGAGAAGCAGTAAACTGGACAATGCACGTGATCGACAGAAGTCCTGCAGTGGTCGTGAAAAATATGACTCCTGAGGAGGCTTGGAGTGGCGTACAACCTAATGTTGACTTTTGAGTTTTTGTAAGCATTGGGCATGTTCATGTATCAAACGGTAAGAGAAAGACGTTAGATGATAAAAGTTTTCAGCGTGTGCTGCTAGGGATGAGTGAAGAGTCTAAAGCATATAGACTCTATGATCCAGTGTCCAAGAAGATAGTTGTAAGCAGAGATGGGATTTTCGAATAAAACAAATGTTGGGATTGGGGGAAAACTAATGAAGAAGCTAGACTTGATACCCTCGAATGGGAAGATAGTATTAAAGAAGGATTCGAATATGACCAAAGTGAGGAAGAATCTGAAGAGGAGACGATAGCAGAAGAAGAAGGGGAAGTTAGTATATCTTCCTGTGACTCATCTTAATCAAATTTCTGAATATATGAAGAAAGCACTCCCGAAATGAGGAACTGAAGAGCACCATTGTGGATGGAAGATTATGCGAGCGGGGGAGAATTTTCTGAAGAAGCTGAGCACAACAATTTAGTTCTATTACCCCCAACTACATATCCGATACCTTTGAAGAAGCTGTTCAAAGTTCAAAATGGAGAGCTGCAACGGACTTGTTGATAGAAGTCATCGAACGAAATGAGACTTGGGAGTTGACAAATTTTCCTATAGGAATGAAGAAGATTGGAGTAAGGTGGGTTTTCAAATCCAAACTCAATGAAAATGGCGAAGTTGACAGGTATAAGGCTAGGTTGGTAGCAAAAGGTTATGCACAACAACATGGTATAGACAATACCGAAGTGTTTGCACCTTTGGCTAGGTGGGATACTATTCGAATGATAATTGCTTTAGCAGCTCGAAATAGTCGGAACATGTATTAGTTTGACGTGAAAAGTGCTTTCTTATATGGAGAATTAAAAGAGGCCGTCTTTGTTGAGCAACCACAAGGTTATGAGAAAAAAGGTCAAGAATACAAGGCATACAAATGGAAGAAGGCATTATATGGCCTTAAACAAGCCCCACGTGCATGGTACCGTCGATATGGAGTGAACTCTACTCTGTAAGTTGTTATTTTAATTATTTATAATAGAGGCATCTCTTGCCAGCTTCTTTTTTCTCCCTTGGTTGTATCTCTATCCTTGCGATTTACAAAGGGTTGTTTCTTGTCAACCAAAAACACACATAGTTTTCGAATAGAATATCTCTTTGAAACTGCGTTCTTATTTTCGGTCAACGTTTGACAAGGAAAGCGACTTGTAAGAATTGTTTGCAATGGAAATATTACTACTTAGAAACTTGACTTGAAGACGCTTTGCCATTGTACAGTTGGGATTCCATTATAAAAGATTTTTTGATATTTGTATCAATCTATGCTAATCCTATCCTATCCTATCCTTTTCTATCCATAACCTACCCATATCGTTTTATCAATTTATCGTAACCATATCATTTTCTAGACATAATCTAACCGTATCATTATATTAAACATATCTTAACTATAACGTTTTCTATACATAACCTTATCGTATTGTTTTATAAGGCTATCGTAACCATGACGTTTTCTATATGTAACCTTATTGTATCGTTTGATCAATCTATAATAACCAACCCTCACTCTTACTCATTTACCGTAAAAAAATGTTGCTTAATAGATTATTCAACCGCAAGTAGAACATTTTCATTTCTCTTCAATAAGTGTGATTGGTGAAGTAAGTATTGTCTTAAGAAGATATCGTCATAGTACGTCGGTTCTCCAAAACTTCTATATTTTTTTTTTGTCAAGTTTCACCAACGTAAACTGTATTTGGATTTTTAACAATAAGAATTACAAAGGATTGACCATGAAAAAGGAAGTGAATTTTGAAATGTCAGCGGTCAAGAAAGTATTGATTGTAACTTAAAATAACTTTGATCAAAGTCTTTCCCAAAACACTAACAATAGAAAATGAGATCTTTAATAAAAGTAAGAAGCCTTCGAGGTAGGTTTTCAGATTATGCGGCTTGGAACGCATGAAGCCTTGGGCGTAGGTTTTCAAACCGTATCAAACGACAAGCTCTAAGATGCGGGTTTAGACTACTTCTCTTAGAACGCATGAAACCTTGGACGTAGGTTAAGACCGTGTCACTTGGACACAGGTCGTCAGGTTCATGACTAGTACCGCAAATTCTAGGGGGAGTGTCTTGGAGAACGAATAAGGAACATAACAAGAACCTAGAAAGTATCAAGAACAAGACAACGGTCAAGGACTAGAACATAGATCAAGATCCATTTTCTAAGGATAAGAACCAAGAACCAAGCACCACAATACTAAGGCCCTTAGAGGATAACAAACGTTTCAGAATTCTAGAACCAAGGTTCTCAGGATAGATCATGATAAGAACCCCAAGTCAAGAACAAGAATTAGAGGGCCTAGGTACTTACCACAAGAACAAGAACAAGAAAAGAAAGAGTGTGTGGCAAGAAAAAGAATTAAGATAAGAAAGAGTGTGGTACCGTAGCATATCAAGGACACGATTAAGAGCTTACAAGTAGGCTACTTACTGAGTCTTGTACTAATTCCTTATTCTCCATTTTTTTAAGGTAATAAGATGCTGGTCGAGGTCGGGAGTGGACTCTGGAGCAGGTGTCATAGACAAGCCTCAACCTTCGTCCTCAACCCCTATTTCATTAAAAAGTTTTGTATGAACTTTATTTGGATATAATATAAATATAATGTATGTTATGTTTTAACTTCCATTTGTTTTATTTCGTGAAATATTTACCCATCTTTTTGGAGTCATCGAGTCAACCAGGTCCTTACAATAGACACATCTCCTTAATATGTATGCATGAACGATTAAAATATAATTATGGTTTAGGTTATCGAATGGAATATCTCCCTAACCGCATGCATGAATGAAACAAGTTAAGGTTACGGTGTTAGAGCTAGAGAGGTATTCACATTAATCGAAGACTAATAATTTGTTTGTACTTCTCCTTGAAAAAATTCAACATAACAATATCTCAAACTTTCAACTTTCAACTTTCAACTTTCTTCCATGTGTAATCCAAAACAAAAGTGAGAAATTAGAAAGCTTGAAAACTCCGACATTATTTATTCAATGTATAGTTTGTAAAATTGCAATGCATTCCATTGCATAACATGAAAACAAAGGCGGAAATGAAAGAAAATATATGAAATCAACAATAGCAATGACATACATGATGACTCCCAACATTCTTACAAAATCCTCCTTTCTCACATCCAGAAATGCAGTGAGTCCAACATTTGCCATCGGCTTGATCGTCTACTCCAGGCTTGCAAGCTTCCAAACTAGGATGGTTGTTACAACACAATTGAGTCTTTGCATTCAAACTCCCTGTAACTCTACTCATTAATTTTCAATAAGAAAAAAATAACACTAAATATTTATTTAATAAGAAAAGTTAGACCTGAATATACAACGAGGAAGGTAATGAAGAAGCCGGTGAAAATTGCTCCTACTTTTGTCATTTCTCTTGATTGTGTTGTAAAAAATTGTTGAAATGTGTGATGTAGTTGCAAAGGAAGATGGCGGGTTTTTATTGTAAAAGTTTGAGGACAAACTTTATGCCAAACCCTATTACTACTGACACAATCCGTATCAATCTTAGAAAGGAAAATATGTAAATCATTTTTAAACGGATTTAAAGATTAATTTTATACCGTATAAATTTATTTATTTCTAACCACCTACATTTCACCATATCAATATTATATCTTATATAGTATGCATGGTAATTTATCCCTTTTTTTTTTTTTTTATTTAGGTCCAAAAGCAGCATATACCTTACCTACCATTTGTCATGAGAAAGAAGTTTGAAAATTTGAAATATTTCATATATAGGCGGTGTATTAGTATATCGACCACATTGAAATTTGAAAATGCAAACACATGCAAGTCTCCTCGTATGTTCATGGTCTTCTTCGTTGATCACAGTCAGCATTGACAACGAATAATGGGCAGCCATCATGTCCAAAATTTTAAGCTCCTTGAAGCATGGGATTCTATCAGGTTGTCCACTTCCGTTTCCACACATAACTTTATGCCTGCACCTAAAGAACTCCCTTGATAGTCCTGTTAGGTCAATTGTTGTCCAGAAGCTGAAAGACTTGAAGGTGAAGAATTATTTGTTCCAAGTCATTGATCGAACTATTATGGAAATGATCCTAAATAGAGATACTGAAGAAAAAAAAAATTGGGACTCTATGAAGAAAAAGTATCAGGGTTCCACAAGAGTCAAAAGAGCTCAACTCCATGCTCTTAGGAAAGAGTCTGAAGTCCTACAGATGAAAGATGAAAGAGGGTGAGAGTGTCGATGCATATTTTGCTCGAACTCTCACCATTGCAAACGAGATTAAAATTTATGGCGAAAACATGAACAAGTGGTGATTATTGAAAAAAAAATCTTGAGATCAATGACTTCAAGATTTGACTATGTTATATATTCGGTTGAAGAGTCTAATAACTTAGACACCTTAACAATCGATGAATTGCAAAGCAGCTTGCTGGTACATGAGCAAGGACTGAATGGACGTGTAGGTGATGACCAAGCACTAAAGGTGACATACGATAATAGATTCGGTGGAAGAGGAGTGGATCAAGCTCGTGAAGTTTTTCGAGGAAGAGGTAGACATCCATTCAACAAATGTACAGTTGAGTGTTGTAAGTGCCATTAGTTAGGACACTATAGATATGAGTGTTCTCAATGGGAAAAGGAGTTAGATGATAAAAGTTTTCACCGTGTGCTGCTAGAGATGAGTGAAGAGTCTAAAGCATGTAGACTCTATGATCCAGTGTCCAAGAAGATAGTTGTAAGCAGAGATGGAATTTTCGAATAAAACAAATGTTGGGATTGGGGGAAAAACTAATGAAGAAGCTAGACTTGATACCCTCGAATGGGAAGATAGTATTAAAGAAGAATTCGAACATGACCAAAGTGAGGAAGATTCTGATGAGGAGACGATAGCAGAAGAAGAAGGGGAAGTTAGCATATCTTCCAGTGAGTCATCTTAATCAAATTCCTTAATATATGAAGAAAGCACTCCCGAAATGAGGAACTGAAGAGCACCATTGTGGATGGAAGATTATGCGAGGGGGAGAAAATTTTCTGAAGAAGCTGAGCACAACAATTTAGTTCTATTACCCTATATATCCGACTACCTTTGAAGAAGCTGTTCAAAGTTCAAAATGGAGAGCTGCAACGAACTTGGAGATAGAAGTCTTCGAACGAAATGAGACTTAGGAGTTGACAAATTTTCCTAAAGGAATGAAGAAGATTGGAGTAAGGTGGGTTGTTTAAACCAAACTCAACAAAAATAGTGAAGTTGACATGTATAAGGCTAGGTTGGTAGCAAAAAGCTATGTACAACAACATGGTATAGACTATACCGAGGTGTTTGCACCTTTGGCTAGGTGAGATACTATTCGAATGATAATTGCTTTAACAGCTCGAAATAGTTGGAACGTGTATCAGCTTGATGTGAAAAGTGCTTTCTTATATGGAGAATTAAACGAAGCCGTCTTTGTTGAGCAACCACAAGGTGATGAGAAAAAAGGTCAAGAATACAAGCCATACAAATTGAAGAAGGCATTATATGGCCTCAAACAAGCCTCACGTGCATTGTACATTCGAATTGAAGCACATTTTTTCAAAGAAGGATTTGAGAGGTTCAACTACGACCATACTTTATTCATACAAACAGGAGATTAAGGTAAAATTTTGATTATTAGTCTATATGTTGATGATCTAATTTTTACTGGTAATGATGAGAGCATGTTTGTTAAGTTCAAGAATTCTATGAAACCTGAATTTGAAATGACTGATTTGCGAAAAATGAAATTTTCTCGATGTAAAGATTTTACAAAATCCTAAACCCTAAAGAAAGTACGCAAAAGAAGTCTTGGAGAAATTTAGGATGAAAAAAACTAAGTGTGAACAACCATATTGTTCCAGGGGTTAGACTGACAAAGGATGAAAAAGGTGCCAAGACCAAGATCAATGCTACCATGTCTAAACAATTGATTGGAAGCCTTATGTATCTAACTGCAACAAGGCCGAATTTAATGTATGAAGTGTCTCTAATGAGCATATTTATGGCAAGTCCAACAGAGTTGCATTTGCAAGCTACAAAAAGAGTGTTAGAGATACTTAAAAGGTACCATAGATTTGGGAATCCTTCATCGGCAAAGGGGTAATGGAGAGTTGATAGCATATACTGGCAGTGATTATGCTGGAGATATATGTGTCAGGAAAAGCACTCTTGGCTATGTGTTCTTAGTCAGTGATGAAGTTGTGTCTTTGTCCTAAAAAAACAACCTGTAGTTACGTTGTCCACTATTGAAGCAGAATTTGCGGCAGCCGCGTCTTATGCTTGTCAAGGGGCGTGGATGAGGAGAGTTTGGGAAAAACTTGGCCATTTTCAAGACAAGTGTATCACTATGTTATGTGATAACAGTTCCACTATTAAGCTATCCAAGAATCCAAACATGCATGGATGTAGCAAACACAATGATGTGAGGTTTCATTTCTTGCGTGATTTGACCAGAGATGGAGTTATTGAGCTAAAACATTATGTCACACAAGAACACGGTGCAAATATTACGACAAAACCACTGAAGCTGGATGCATTCATAAAACTACGTGAGTCAATGGGTATGTGTGTTGTACCACGAGTAAACTGAAAGCATCCCTGCAATCAATTTAGGAGAGAAATGGTTAAAGATGGTCATACTAGACTTTTTCTCTAGGGATGAAATGGCTACAATTTGTTTAGGATGTTAGAACCACTAAGTTAATTAGTGGGTGATTGTTTTTCCTATTTTGCTAATTTTATTCTTTCTAAATGTGTTAGTTTGTAAGCTATAAGAGCCAACCAAGTTGATTTGTATAACAAAGTAATTGATTCTTTAGTTTGTGTGTTTACAACACCAAGAAGAAAAATGAAGGATATGGTTCAAGATTCAAGATCGAGAGACTATCGATAAAATGCTTTTTTCTCGATCCTTTTCTCAAGTTTTCTTGGACAAAATCAATTTCTCTTTGATCTCGCATCGATGACTTTGCCTTTGGTTTCTTCTACTTTTTGCTTGTTCAGTTTCTGATTCTGTTCTTTTTTCTTTTCAATAATTTTGTTTTTTTCCTGCCTTTTTTATCAAGTGGTTTGAACATGAAACTTATAGCATAGTAATGCAATATGGAGTGGACTCTACTCTTTGTAAGTTGTTATTTTAATTATTTATAATAGAGGCATCTCTTGCTAGCTTCTTTTTTCTCCCTGGGTTGTATCTATATCCTAAGGATTTACAAAGGTTTGTTTCTGGTCAACCAAAAGCACACATAGTTTTCGAAAAGAATATCTCGTTTAAACTGCGTTCTTATTTTTGGTCTACTTTTGACAAGGAAGGCGACCTGTAAGAATTGTTTGCAATGGAAATTTTAGTGCTTAGAAACTTGACTTGAAGACACTTTGCCATTGTACAGTTGGGATTCCATTATAAGAGATTTTTTATATTTGTATCAATCTATCCTAATCCTATCATTTTCTATTCATAACCTAACCATATCATTTTATCAATCTCTCGGGACTATATGGTTTTCTATACATAACCTAACCCTATTATTTTATCAATTTATCGTAACCATATTGTTTTCTATACATTATCTAACCGTATCGTTATATCAAATATATCTTAACTATGACGTTTTCTATCCATAACCTTATCGTATTGTTTTATAAGGCTATCATAACCATAATGTTTTCTATATGTAACCTTATTGTATGGTTTGATCAATTTATCATCACCAACCCTCACTCTTACTCATTTACTGAAAAAATGTTGCTTAACAGATTATTCAACAGCAAGTAGAAGTTCATTTCTCTTTAACAGGTGTGATTGGTGAAGGAAGTATTGTCTTAAGAAGAGATCGTCATAGTAAGTCGGTTCTCCAAAACTTCTATATTTTTTGTTTTGTCAGGTTTCACCAACTTAAACCGTATTTGGATTTTTAAGAATAAGAATTACAAAGGATTGACCATAAAAAAGGAAGTGAATTTTGAAATGTCAAAAGTCAAGAAAGTATGGATT
This sequence comes from Cucurbita maxima, assembly GCF_002738345.1. Lineage (NCBI taxonomy): Eukaryota > Viridiplantae > Streptophyta > Magnoliopsida > Cucurbitales > Cucurbitaceae > Cucurbita > Cucurbita maxima. Next base: position 665,124 of record NW_019272021.1, on the reverse strand, counting down.
GTAACTTAAAATAACTCTATCAAAGTCTTTCCTAAAACACTAACAATAGAAAACGAAATCTTTAATAAAAGTAATATATATATAAAAGATTACAAGACTCTATTATATCTAACCTTCATTAGGGATAAATTTGTGACACCAGCTTAAGCTAATAAGGTAAGTGTAACTTCGAGTTTCTTGAAAAAAAAAAGTAACAATAATAATAAAATAAATAATTAAATGGTCTCACGAAATCTTCCTTAAAATAACAGAATTTTCAACTATGACGTTTATTACTTAATATAAACATTCTTATTTCTCTAAGTTTTCTTATTCTAAAACTCTAGAATGCCTTATTGGGATATGTCTTGAGATTATTTTTATATTCGTATGTCCGACCTTTTACCTCCCTTGAAAACAATTTTATCTCCAACTTTTCTCTCGGAACATTAGGGTTGCTATTTTGGAGAAAGGATTTGAGTGGAAGTAAGTTATAGACATCGAATTCGCCGTGCTTGTGTCGAAGACGTTGCGTGATCGGTGGAAACAAGAAGTGGCGCCGGGGGTTGTCGATGACGGAAAGGCATCGGAATAGGTGAAGATGTTGGCGCGTCGTCGGAATCGGAGAGGTGGAAATTAGGTTTCGCTTTCTGGCGGGTAAGGAAGACGTGGGTTGGAATCAGGTCGGGTGCCTCTGAACCAGCCCACGGACGAACGTGGGCAGTGTGCGTTTCGGCCCAACACAGCCCATGGACTAAAATGAAAACACATGCAAGTCTCCTGGTATGTTCACGGTCAACATTGACAACAATTAATGGGTAGCTAGCATGTCCTCCTCACCATTTCTCATTACTTCACTATCATGACCAAGCTCCTTGAAGCATAAACTGCAATATAGTGTGATTTGGAACGGATAAAAATACAATAAATGTTTTTACTTTTTAAAACATGGAGAATTTGGGATAATTAGTCTATTGCCTAAACCATACTTACATAGTTATGTGGTATGTCATCCTCGGATGAGTTTAAGGAGAGAGGATCCTATCAAGATGTCCACTTCCTTTTCCACACATAACTCTATTCCTAAACCTAAAGCATTCTCTTGATAGTCCTATTAGGTCAATTAGTCGTTTAATGTCATGAACCTAGGAAAACCTATGTCTAGAATTGTCATACACTAAATAAGTTAAGGCACCCAGAAGAATTAAGGGATCCAAAGAAAAAAGTACACGTGTTCCTCCTCTTGCTCGTGATGTTTATACTCTTCTCTTTCCCATTCTTTTTTCAGGTGTTTGCAGGCGACTGATCGAGATGGGTGGAGGGCGTTCAAAAGTTGTGCGCTCATAAAGGTCGTCGTTTCAATGCATCAATCCATCTTGTATTTGAATCTCTTATATTTTACTTTTTAATTGAATCTCAAACCCATTTCCCATTTGTAATAAATGAGAACACCACCCTTTTGTAATTAGATTTCAATTTTTTTTTTATTTTATTCGTAGTGTTCTTTGTTTTAACTTGATTTAATTCTTTTTCACATTTTATTTTTGATTTAATTCTTTTCCACATTTTATTTTTATTTTTGTATTGTCAGTCACATTCTAAGATTCGAAGCCTAAATGTCAAAGTTGTGACATGATGAGACCTAAAACACGACTGGAGTCAAAAATTGTTAAGTTCTTCTTGAATAAAATGTAATTAAGTACAACACCACGAACAGAACTGAGCTAAGCTTACTTTGCGTGTAATCAAGTGAAGACCACCTCTATTTCTTTCTAGGACCTCATAATGACCTATCATCACCTTGATTTGTTAGATGCCTCACCTCTATTGGTGGGATGACGTGTATGATTTCCTTCCTAGATTGTTAGATCTACAATCGTATGAGGTAGGAAACTTTCAAGTACGGTTTAAGGGAAGGAAGTTACCTACCTATTTCGACTGGGGAGAACAGGCCAAATCAGTATATTTTTTTGTTTTATGCCCTGTAATTCTTCCTACTTTCCTGAATAATCTCATTTTTCAATTATTCAACCATTTCATTATACTAAGTTCAATATTAATCAGATTAGTCAACATTTCTATGTTTGGTTACAACTAATATGATGTTATTTAGAAAAAAAAAAAAAAGAAAAAAAAGAGAGAAATTAGGATTGGAAGGATAGACAAAAATAGGAATGGAAACTCCTGCAACAATGATTTAGATACAAAAATTTATCAAAGTTCATTCACAACAAATGTAAAGAGACTTTGGGAGAACAAACCTAGTTACTTGAATTACTCAAATCTATTAAGATTAAGAGATTTTATAAAAGTTAGATACTCAAATTTTAATATGTTATACTCAAAAAGATATTGCACACTTTTCATGGATAACATGGAGTCAAATTGGACAAGAAGTTAGAGTTCCGATGATCATCAAGAAACTATAAATGTATTTAAAAATAATTTTGGATGGATTTAGTTCTCTGTGTAGTACATCTTACCTTAGGTGTGTAACAACCCTAAATTTTCTAATTAATTTAGGGACGTTACGGTATACCTATCATGAACATTAAATTCAAAAATACTTAATTTAAACCTCTTCATAATATAAATTTTATCTTAAAACACTGTCATGCACTTACGTGTTCAAAAAACATCTTTAAAAAGACACAACAAAAGACTAAATAAAATAAATAAACGTTTAAATTAAAAACATCATATTCTAGCCTAAGTCTAAGAAAATAAACACGACTACCCTATGCACGTGTCATGGTCTCGAGTTGCGATGTCATAGTTAGCCGTACATGGATGTCTTGTCTTTACCTGAAATAGAAGTAGCACGTGGCTTGAGTATTTTAAGAAATACTTAGTAAGTGACCCACTATTGAGGTTAAATGCAAACACACAATCATGGATAATGTAAGGATTATCTGGAGCATTTTGAATTAAGGAAAACTCAACAGTTTCACGCATCTTAGGAGAGATACGTGCATTTGGTGTACATAGGGCCATGTGTCAAGTGACGAGAGGAGCCTAAAGATGCCATATGTCATGCAACGAATGGAGTGACGCGTCATTTGACTCAGTCCAAGCAGATTCAGCCAACCTGACCTATTTCATGAGTGCACCAACAAAATTATGCCACATGTCAAATAGGGAGTGTACGCACTCCTGGCGTGTCGGTATGTGTGCGTTGGTGTGCATGTGGGCAGCCCTTCTTTGCATGTGAGAGCCCTTGTAGTGCATGAGTATACCTTTTTACCCCGTTTGACCTTTGTCTATCAGCTTTTCGCTTCGATTTTGATAGTAACTCCATATTTTGACTTGAATTAGGACCTATTTGAAAAATTTCAGAAAATCTTGGAGCTCCTAAAACACGGAAAAGCTAGGTAAGGCACACGTCATCCAAGTAAACAATTACATAGACTTTAGGCAAGTAACACTTGTAGGAATCGCTAGGACGTGCTAGCATGCGAGCATTCCTTACCTTAGGTAGTTAAAAATTACATGTTAAAGACTTCGTAAGAATGTATTTGTATGAGTATGTGCAATATGTATGTGGTGGAAAAATTATTGTAATGTTTCTATGTTGAGATGTCCTAGAAGCATGTTGTTTTATGTTTTATGCAAGCTAGAAAGAGAATATGCATAACTAGAATATGAGTTGGGAAATATGGATGAGTACACTATACAAAATACAAAAAATTACCAAAATGCTCATATGATGAGATTTGTTATGAATGCTCTTTTATGCTTCCGTTGGGCTAGAAGTGAGGATGAACTATTGTGTCTCTACACCAGATGTTTGANTGTTTGTTTTTTTTAAGAGTTTTTTTTTTTTTTTTTTTTTTTTTTTTTTTTTTTTTTTTCACAGAGCTAGAACTAGGCGACTAGAGGTTAGGTTAGCTAGATGACGACCTAGGTCAAAACACCTTCAGCAGATTAAGCAACTTAGGACCATGAGCGATGGTTAAAGGGTCCAGACTTAGAAAGACTCAAGGAGTTAGAACATAGTACCATGGAGTTAGAAGTCCACGTTAAGCCATCTAGTTTCTTTAGGAATCCAATAGACCTCCTTAGCCGCCAACGCCTGGTCGACCCTCTTTTTCAATAAAAAATCATTTCTTCAGTTGAGATATTTTTCTCAATAGGAGTGTGGATCTTCTTAGATTTGGAGATTGGAATTCGTCTTTTCTTTGTTCTGGCGAGCGAGGGTAAAGGTAGTCTGATGTAGAAAGAATTCTGGTTCTTTTCTTTCGAGATGAACTGTGGTAACGTAAGACTTTGTGTTCCGTACTTTAAATGATCGATATGAATATCTTCCTAACAAGCATGTACTAGAGAACCAAGTTAAGGTTAGGGCGCTATAGCTAGAGTAGCTTACATGTTAACCTAGATTAGTATGTTTTTAGTAGACAATGCACCCTAGGATTGAGAGTGGCGATCAGAGGTATAGACATATGTGCACCCAGACAGTGGATTAGCTTGAGGAGTTTGTCCTAGAAATAAGAGACAAATTTTAAACTGTTTGGACGACCCTAAAAATTTAGTAGATCTCTACGACATCCAAGAATGACAAAGCAAGCCGTTAGGAGTTGCTCATGTAGCTGTAGAGTCAAAGTTTAAAATTCCTAGAGGTCATAATAAAGCCCGTGGGTACCTACTAGATTAAGGATGCGATAAGAGCCTATAAACAGGTTGTTATTCAGTATTTCTATACTCACCCATTTTTTCCTTCTTTTTCAAGAGTTCGTCGGCTGCCGATTGAGGGGGAGGAGCGCTTGAGAGCTGCACGATCACATAGGGAGTCGCTAAGAACAGTCAGGCCATCTTTGTATTTAATTATTCAATTTTAAATCATAAGTTCTTTCTTCTCCTTGAATGGGTGAAAACTATTTCTTTCTTATATACACTTGTTACCAAGAGTTCTTTCTCCGTTGTATGCTTATCATTTGCATACGTTTGTAGATCAAACATCCCAAAGTTACTTATGGGTTTTACTTCTTGTTTGGTACGGAATGGTTGGGCTTGTTCAACGACGCCTTGCAAACAGACCAACTATGTGAGCCAGTAAGCTCAGCTTGTTTAAAGTTGAACATTAAGTATTATATTTGAACCATAAGATGTGATAGTCCAGTATTGAGAAGTCATAAACATTTACCAAAAACAAAAAAATAGTGGGAGCATTAGTAGTAAAAATGATCATGTAAAAATGTTTGGGATTATGTGGAAAGCATGCATGTTTGAGTTAACCAAATTTTGACACTTTAAATTCCACTCAAACTTGTGAGGTTTATTTGGCAAGCAAGCAAGTTTGGTCAAACCAAATTTTGACACCTCAAAATTCCACTAACATGGATTTTTACAGTAAATGAAGTCAACATTTTGACTTTCTTCATTTTAATTCAACAATTAATTTAAATAATTAATTTCAAATTAAAGTAACATCAAATGATTAATTAAACTATTTAATTAATATTTAATATTAATTCAAATGCCAATCCCAATCAATTCTGACACACAATTAATTAAGATATTTAAATCTTATTTAAATATCTCAAATTCTCTCTTTTTGTTTAATTCGTAAATAAAACAAAAATGCAGTTAAATATATCGTATATATGTAGCGCATATTCCCTAATTTGAATTCGAACACTTTGAACTCACTCATCACACTGTTGTATGATTTAGTCCGATATGAGCTAGCAGAGGGACCTAATGAACCTATAGATCATGGGCTCCAACGATCCAAGATTAACTGGTTAAACTCATTAACCTTGTTAACCAACATTCATTAACTACTAGGACACTCCACTATAGCCTAGTAGTTGCACTCCCCTCACTATAGATATATTTCTGTCCATTTGATATAATCATGATTAGTAAGTCGATCATTCACAGGTTGTTCGTAACTAGAGGTGGGTCAATTAGCCCTTTTACCCCTGAAGTTACTTCTTGTTCCTTATGTCCCACTGATCCTCTTATGAACAATTGGTCTGTGGTCCAACCAGTAAACCAAATCCCTTTCAGGCCAATGAGTGGGTGGGGCCCCTTGTTCAAGACCTAGAGTTAGTACTTAAGGGAACTACCTCTCTTCTATCCCTGAAATGGGAGGCCTATTGAGTCGGCGAACTCGAACCACTCTCACCCATGCAAATCTAAGGATAATTCCGAATGAACAGGAGTTCATGGGTAGCTCAGGATTAAGATCGAGTTACTTAGGTCATCGAATGAAAAGAAAATCAGTCTCAACAGTAAACGACATTATAAAGATAGTGATTTTCTTCATGGTCCGATCTTATGCAATACTCATTGCATAGGACGCCCCCACTCACATGTCTCCACATGTACAATTTAGTGATCACATTGTTTATATCATATACAAAAGTGGGCAGCATCCATAGTGTCCCCAGAATAAGGTACTCAGCCTTATCCTTATACTATAGATCATTTTGACTATATACTTGAACTTGATCCACTTTTATGTCTCTACATATAGTTCAAGTAATCATATTATAGCCAGAGTGTTCTTAGTTTATTGGATTTAGATTAATGATCCTAAAATTCACTTTATTCAATAACAATCTTTACTGAATAAACATTAATAATAACTTTATTGAAAATAGAATATGTCTTTGTTTACAAACAATGAGTTTTAGGACATAAAACCCAACAGGCGAATACCTGGTGGTAAAGACATATTGACTTCCTCATCTAGATTACCATGAAGAAAGACATTTTGAACATCCAACTAATGAGCGAATCATTTTCGAGCAGCGAAAATAGTGCGAAAACAACAAATTGTAGTAAGTTTCGCTGTAGGAGAAAATGTCTCTGCGTAACCAACACCTTCAACCTGAGTGTATCCCTTTGCTACCAGTCGAGCTTTATAACGTTCAACAAAACCATTAGAGTTGTGTTTAATCTTGTACACCCAACGACAGCCAATAGCTTTATGGTCAGGTGGTAGAGGAATGAGAGATCAGGTATGGTTACGTTCCAAAGCTGTAATTTCACCATTCATAGCGTGCTGCCATAATGGGTTGCCAACTGCCTCATCATAGGTTTTAGGTTTTGTCTACGCAGTAATAAGAGCTAGAAAAGCACGTTGAGTAGGAGAAAAATGAGATAATGAAAGGTAATGATGTAGGGGATACCTGGTGCCAGTGTTGAGACTTGAGCTAGAGGTTAAATGATTGGCTCTAGAAGACATCTCATAATCATTATAACAAGCTGGAGGCTGTTTGGTACGAGTAGAACGTCGGAGTGGAACTGATGTATCAGGTGGGATATGATTAGATTTAGTGGGTGAATCTGGAACTGATGTATTTGGAGAAGGAATAGAAGGGGAGGAGACGACGAAGAAATAGAAGGGATAGAAGGGGGAGAACTGTTAGGTATGGAGCCTGCATTTATTTATAGTTGAGTCAACTATTGTACATAGTAAAACTATATTTGGTAAATGACATATAAAGTAAATTGTCATAAATAGTAAATAGCTATGTATAGTAAAAAACTATATCTGTTAAAGCTATATATGGTAAATAGTTATATATAGTAGATGGTTATATCTGGTAAAGTTATATTTAGTAAACTAAATCATATATATATTCTATTAGGCAGAACTTTGAAAGATGTACCTTTTGCATTCTCTGTATTCTCTCTTACTGTGCATACTTGAAGTCATTAATATAAATCCTTTAGCCAGAGTTCTCCTTGCATTTTCTCTATCCTATTCTTTGTGTTCATCTAGATCGATTGTGTGTGTTGTTGTGAGATCCCAACAGAGACTAGAATGGATGTTTGAGTAGAATGGATCATGAAGTGGTAAAATGAGAGTTGAAGGAGCTAATGTCAAAGTTTGTGAAACTGATGAAAAAGAAAAATCATCTTCACAAAATTTAACATCACGACTAATAAAGAATTTTTTAGATTGCATGTCATACAACTTGTAACCTTTGTGACCACAAGGATATCCTATGAAAACACAAGGAATTGCTCGAGGTTCAAATTTTTGCTTAGGATGTATTACAATTGCATAACAATTACAACAAAAAACTTTAAGATGGTGAAATGTAGGTGGTCGTTTATAGAGTGCTTCAAAGAGTGTCTTGTTAGATAACAATGGTGAAGATGTTCTATTTATAAGATAAACAGCAGTTAAACGCATTCTCCCCAAAAATTAAGTGGAACCTGTGACTGAAAGAGAAGAGACCTAGCTCCATTTAGGATATGACATGCTTACGTTCTACGACTTCATTTTGTTGTGGAGTATAGACACAAGTGCGCTGAAATTCAATGTCGCAAGAAGTAAAAAATGGTTGCAAAGATAGGAACTCAGTCCCATTGTTTGATCTAACTATCTTGATAGTAGTATAAAATTGAGTTTGAACGAATTTAACAAAGTTCACTAACAAATGAGAATGGGATGTTATTGAACTTTCTGGGAAAGATAACGTAGTTTGTTTTGCTAATGGGCAAATACTACAATTATGAGAAAAAATAGTATTATTAAGATGCAATTGATCAACTAGAAATTTAAAACGAGAATAAGAAGGATGACCTAGGCGTAAATGCCACAAATCAGATGATTGAGATACTTGATTTGCTGAAGATTTGATGGGAGATGAAGAAATATGATAGAGACCTCCGAATTGTTTACCCGAGTCAATCATCTTCCCCGTAGCCAAGTCCTGCATAACACAAGAATCAGGATAGAAGGTGACATAACATTTCAAGTCATTGGTAAGTTTGCTGATGGACATTAGTTTTAAATTAAATGAAGGCACACATAAAACATTGTTTAATTTAAGGTCAGAATTAAGGGAAACATTGCCAGTCTGTGACACATTAGGCAAATTTATCGTAGATATGGTGGTAGCCTTTGGTTCAGTCATAACAGAAGCTTTGGATACTATATGATACGTAGCTCCACTGTCAAGAATCCATGGATTAGAACTTGTAGAGTTAATAGATAATGCAAATACTGGAAACAAATCTACAACATTGATGTTATTGTCAGAATTACCAAAAGGACGATGATCGAGTGCCAATAAGGCTTGTACAATCTATTGTAATTGCTCAGAAGAAAAATTTGGGATGAAATTAAGTGACTGTTATTTTATATTCAACTGAGAAACATCGGCCATATTTGCAGAGGATCGATATCCTCGATTGTTGCGTTGATTGATTTGTACTGCCCTTCTAGAATTATTTTTTTGTTGACATCGATCTTTTGTATGTCCCCTTCTATAAAAAATTTACAGTGAAATTTAAGGATTCGACACTCATCAATTGTATGACCACTTTTATTGCAGTGTTCACATGATTTATCCTTGGCGAATTTTGAATATGTTGTTTTCTTTTGCACTGTTGATACAATCGAGATATTCTCAGTAGGTTCAGAAGTTACCTGGCGTTACATCTCTTCTTGTACAAGCAATGAATAGACTTGCCTCACATTAGGTAATGGAGTCATCATCAATATGTTAGATCTCACCGTTTTATAAGACTCATTGAGCCCCATGAGTAGTTGCATCAACTTGTCTTCTTCGCATTGATCAATATGTATTTGGCGTTGATTACAGGTAAATGGTGTGCGGTATGCTTCCAATTCATCCCAGAGTGCTTTGAGTTTCGTGAAATATGTTGACAGTGCCATGATTCCCTATGACATCATTGCTATCAACTTTTGTATCTGAACAATTGCTGAAGCATTCTTTTGTGAAAATTGATCGTGAAGATCAACTCACACTTGATGAATATAATAAGAATGTGTTAAATCGACATCTGAAATTTTGAAGTTGGATTTGGTTGATTCTGTCATAGAGAAAATTTTGATATTTAAGAATACCAAGATCGGTGCTCTGATACCATGTTAAGAATGAAAAATAGAAATAGAATTAGAATCGAATGTGCATTCCCATTGATATTCATATCCTTTAAATAAGATACAAGCTAACAATTAATATCTACCAATAATGAAAATATAAACTAATTAAATATTAAGAATAAAATAAAATATACTATAAATCAAATCATAAATAAAAAACATTAAGAATTAAATAAACTATAAATCAAATTATAAAAGAAAGAATAGTAAGATATATTCCATAAATAATATATTCCAAATATTATATCTCAACCGTGGTAGATGTCAATGGGACGAGGACACGGAAGATCCCCTACCAATTTCATTCCCCATTCTTTTGCAATTTTTCATTTACTTCTAAAAGGAGATGGGATGCTCAATCATTTTTTCTCATTTATTATTGTTTTAAAAATAGTTAATTTAAAGTTTTAAAAAATCTTTGAAATATAATTATGAAAATTATGAAAATATTCTTTTTCTTTATATCATATTTAAAAAAATTTAATTTATTTATCTAAAATTTTTGAAATATTATTATTCTAATTTTGAAAATATTATTTTCCTCTAGAATTAACTAGAATATTTTATAATTGATTTTAATTATGAAAATATTTTTTTTTGTTTATATCATATTAGACTATTATCTAAAGTATTTTGAAATATAATTATTCTAATTAAGGAAAAAATCTTTTTCTTTATATCATATCCAAAAATTTTGAGTTATTCCTATTCTTTCTATTCTATTTGAAATTTTTTTATTTATCTATCTAAAATATTTCTCCAAAACACTTTTAAAAACCATTTAATTTTGAGCTTGCTTCCTATTTAATATACTTTTTTTAGAAAGATAATAATCTATATTTTTTTTAGTGATAATTTTTTTTAATAAATTTACATTACATTATTCAATTATTTATTATTTATATAACAATATATAATAATAAAGTTTTATAATATAAAAAAAATTATTTAAATAATCAAAATTATAAACGAACTTCTACTGTACTTTTTTGAGTCAAACCGATTCTAATTCTTCCAATCTTTCATTATTTAGTTGATTTTTCTCAAAAACAAAACTTTGTGACTTCCTCGTTGAAATAAATTGTGATAGCGAAAAAGCTTTCAACCCTGCCCGATGCCCTTTGTGACTTCCTCGTTGAAATAGATTGTGATAGCGGAAAATTTTTTTAATGCATATTAAGTAATAATAATAGAGAAAATTTGTTGTTTCTATATTGTCAAAAAATTTGACTTAAAGTAAATAGGTGCATTCATTAATAGTTTGAGTGGATCATCTTATTTTAACAATTCTAACTTAACTTAACTATTAAGTATTTGGCTAAAAAAAAAAAAAAAAAATTAAGAATAATTAAGACTAGAAAAGGAAAATTCTATTTCAGTTTTGGATATTCAAATTTTTTATTAACGGATCCTTTTGAAAAGAGATAATAGCCGGTGAATTAGAAAAATTAATTAGGAATTAAATATACTTTCTTTATGGAATATACGTATAAAAAACCTTTGACGTATGTGGTCTTTGTCGAGTATTTTATTGTTAAGTATAGTGTCTTTCTTCTATAAGCCTGCTTATTCATCTTTACAAAATTTGAATTTTCTAATTCATTTGTTAAAAATTTTACTAATTTTTTTTTTTTTTTTTTGAAAAACTTATAAATATAATATATAATTGGTCATATAATGGTGATTACATAGATGCTTTTTATAGAATATCCTTAATTGGGGCATAAGAGTATTAGTTGAATTAACTTATTTTTATGATCTACAGGTAATGGGTATTCTTAATTTTTTTGTCGCACAAAGTATTAAATAGGAGGTATAGTACGTTTATAGGTTTTGATTTTTTTGTCGCAGAAAGTATTAAAGTATCCTAAGGGTGCACATATGTCTATACCTCTAATCGCCACTCTCAATCCTAGGGTGCATTGTCTACTCTTATGCCCTTAGAATACTTTAATACTTTAATTTTTTTGATCAGAGGTATAGTACGTTTATAGGTTTTGATTTTATAGTAGTAGACTTGAAACAAGTTTTCTTAGAATAGTTAGAGAGGTAATTGTGGATGAATATCAGACTTAGATCAACCGGTTATATTAGAGTCTTGCAAAGACTACGCTTCAAAATTGAATAAAAACAAATAAAAAAAATTTCGAGTTCGAATCAAAATGTGACTCATACAAATTATGTAAAGTATGGAAGTTAATGGAAATAATTTTATATAATATTTACTTAGAAAAGGAACAAAAAAATAATGCAAGTGAATAAAAGTTAATAAGACAGGTAATAAATCTGATAACATTTACCGCTCAGATGTGAGACTTTCTCCAATTTTCTTTTCCAAAAGGATAGAATCCTTTAATTCCAATTGAGCAAGTACAAGAGACATAATACCTCATCTTTTGTCTTTGCAACATCACAAAAATCCATTACTATCCCGTTAACATCAACGACACCGTCATTTTCATTGTCCAAGAAAAGCAATGAGACCCATGCTCGAATGCCAGAGACAAAAGGGTAGAGATGTGAGAAATCAAGATAGTCAAAACAAAATGCCCGGCATGACATTTTATCGAAATAATCGAATATAGATTTATTGACTATATGAGCAACTTTGTTGGAATTCTTGCATCTCACGAGCACGGATACACTCATGGTATCAGATATAGAAATTGAGAATCCTGGCTCAACTGCCAGAGTCATTTTGAACCCCGGGCCTTCTTGTAGATAACTAAGCACATTATTTGTACGAGATGTTGGATTCTTCAAACCATCTTGGAGGACTTCACCCAAAACCATTCTTGAAAAGAGTAATGTGTTTTTGCTCCAAATATCAATAAAAAACTCTAAATCATCAAAAGAAAGTCGAGGAGTGAGGAGACATCGACTTTTAGGGCGTTCATACAAATTTCTATATAGTTTGTAGTAGGTCCTAGAAATATTGGGCCTTTTGCACATTGAAGGCCACTTCTTAGCACACAAGCATTTCCATAAGTAATCATTTCGAGCTACGTCTCTCCACTGTTTGCACACTGCCATGCACGAAGCAAGGTCCACGTCTTCTAGCAAAGGGAAAATAAGGTTCAAAACTTCTTCGCATGTCATTTTTGAAATACAAGTATAACAACGAAATAAAGATTTTATCCTGCACCAACAAACCACATTGACTAAGAACAATTCATTTAAATCAACTCTCAAGAAAAGATGATAATGCAATTCAAGTAACATTCATATGTTTGGTAGGCACAATTTACATTTTCCAACCTTAAAGTTGTTTAACAACCAACCGAATGCTAACATTTTAGTCTTAACACCATGATCTCCATTGCATACCCTCTGAACATCTTGTGTACGTGTATGTATGTATATATATATACATATATATATATATACATATATAGAATTTGAATATAAAACCACAAAAACATTAAAAAAAGGAATGTAATCATGTTCGAGAGAACAAACATTCATAACTTTTCTAGTAGATAGTTCTCGGATGAAAAATATTGGATAAAATTAAATTTACTAGGATAGAAAAAAACTAAATAATAAAAGAATTACAAAATAAAAATTGCGTAGATCAAACTCTATAAGATCATACCTCGTAGAAGAGGAGGAAAAATGTTTTTGTCTTCGAATGGAGTGTGTCGGAGAAAGAAAAAAAATGCTTCTATTTCTAAATAGGTGGAGTGGGTCGAAGAAATCTCTGATTCGAAGAAGGTAGAGTGAAAAAGCTATGCAATTCTACCAAAAACATAAATAAACCTAAAAGATAGAAGATTATATGAAATCAAAATTATGCAAATTTACCCGATAAAAAATTACACAATCCTAGAAGATCTAGGATGAATTAAATTTTCATTAATAGTTAGTTCAAAAATACCCTATAAAAATAGTAGCAAACCCTTGATATTTATATAAATAAAAAATAAAATAAAAAGAAAAAAAAGTTTTAAATCTTTTCTTATAATCATTCTCTAAACTTTTTAAATCTTTTTATCTAAATTTTTTAAATCTCTTTTCTAAAATTTGAAGAGCATTAATATTACTTTTAAGTTTATGAATATTTTTTAAATGTCATACAAACCGTTTATGAAATATTTTAAAATAGTTTAAAATAAGTTTAGGAGTGTTTTTGAATTTATTAGAAAAGTTTTTTTTTTATGAATTTATTAAAAAAGTTTAAAAAATTTAAATGAATTTTTAAAAAATGAAAGGGTAGTTTTTAAAACCATTTTAAAAGTTAAAAAGAACGGTTTTTGGATTTTTTTCAAAGTTTAAAAATATTTTTTAAACAAAACAAATTTGTTTAAACTTTCAAATTTTAAAAAAAATTTAAAGATATTTTTTTTTTATATTTTATTCAATTTAAAAGTATTATTAAAAATTTTAAAGATAGCAAAGTTTAAGATTTTTTTTTTTATTAATTTAGACTTATTTATTTATTAGAAATAGACCATACTTAAATAAACAAATAAAAAACAAAGGTAAATGTTAATTTCCCCCTTTTACTATTTTCATTTTAGGGTTTGAAGATAAAAGGAGGGAGAAATAATCGAAAACGGCCCAAAACCACTGTTCGAGTTCACTTTATGTTCGGAATTCTGCACAAGATGTTGGAATTTATATCTTAAAGTATCGTACTTAATTATTTAATTTTAGTAATAATTTTTATTATTTTGTTTATAATTTAATATTATCCATGGTACGAAAGTTTAAAGTTATTAATGTAATTTTGAAGAGTATGTGGTTGACATACTAGAGAGTTGTGTTCAAGTAATAACCTAAAGGGTATATAGTAAATGAATAAAGTTGGGTGTCTTATCTGGGTAACACTATTGATACGACCCAGTTTGTAATCGTTACAAATGATTAATTTAAATCATTCATGTGAAAGACATGTGAGTGGGGTATCATATACAATCAGTTTGTATAAGACTGGATCAAGAAATATTTTATCTCTCTTTATCAATTCGTTAATTGAGAAGATTAATATTTCACATGATGATCACATGTAAGTCATGAATTCGTGTCTGTGAGGGTTTGTCCTTTAATTTGCAAGGGTGAGTACGACTCTTGTAACCGATACAATATGTTTACTACTTTGGGGACTTGACCACATAGGGAGTTGAGAACATAATATCATGAGATGAAATTCACTGTTTCCATATAAGAAAAGTAGATGTGTTGTTATACTAAGTACAGATTTTAGGACTTGAACAATGCAACCTCACCCTCTCATTGGTCTGAGAGGAACTTGATTCAGGATTGGATTATAAACAAATGGTTCATTAAAGAATTAGTGAGACATAAGGTGAAAGATGTAATTAAAAAGGTAAAACGGACTTTTAACCCATAATTATGAGAAAGATTTACTTGTTTGTAATGATTATATGAATAGATATGTTCTACAATGCATAAGAATGCAACTTTAAGTCTCTAATGAATTGACCTATAGTTAATGAATGAAATTTATTAATTAGAAAGTTTAATTAATTAATTTTGTATCATAAGGTCCTCTTTCCTGGTTCATAAAGGCTCAATTTAATTGAATTTTTCATACGAATTCACAATAGCTTACAATGTAATAAGTCTACATCTCCTAAAAATATATATTTTTTATTTAAAAAACATCTTACCTCTTAGTTTTTAATTTTTCTTGCTCAACCTCTTGAAGTTTCTTCTTAAGAAATAAAAAATTCGAGATAACTATGATCTCCCATCATGAAGAATCCAAGGAAACACCTAGGTTAATGTAAATATCATGCTTAACAAGTTGCTAGGATCTATGCCTGAAATAACTATAATCTCTCATCATGAAGGGCACCACGAGGCCCCTATTTCTCTTTAGGTCGGATTCCCTACTAAAAGTATCATGAGCACAATGCCATGATGGACTTATTATATCCCTCACCTCAATGAGATGTCCTGTATCACGATTTGCCAGCAGAGGATGCCATAATTATGATGACGCCACCTATACACTCATGGGAAGAAAATTAAGGGTTAATTTGGAAGAGTTTTCAGGACTAAAATATGATGCATGACATGACAACCTTTAGGGTTTAGTTCCTGAAAACGAAACAAGAAGACATATCCTAGCTCAAGGTCTAAACATGCTCCAAATTACCAACTATTTTCTATAAGGCCTATTCTAAATGACATGAGGATAAGTTCAAAATTTAAAGTTGATCGAAGCAAGTTTGGAACCTAAACCAAGATAAAACTTAAGAAAACGCCTAAAGAAAACACCTCAAGATTCAAGACCCTTCTAGAACCATCTAAGGAATCCATTATGAATCTATGACTTTCTAGAGTAACCCAGGCTAGTTATTATGATGAGTTCATATGATTCGAATGCATATTAAAACTTATGCTTCAAGAAAATAAGAACCTTAGAAACTTATAAGATTGAGAACTAAGAACAATATCATTCAAGCTCTACAACTACCAAAGTAAGAAGAATGCTAGATACCACTCAAGGATAAAGGATTGACGTCCTCAAGCTCAGAAGCTCAAGAATGCTAGGTAATACTCTAAGCATGTCCAACTTTGACTAATGACCTCCCACAACGTAGTGCTTCCAGAGGCCATATTTCCTCTTCTAGGTGGGATGCCTTGCACCATGTTTCCTTTGCAGGATGTCATGTTTGGCCTCATGTTTCCCTCGCCTAGATGAGATGCCCTACACCATGTTAATGGGTACCTAATGATTTGCAGGATGCCATGTTCATGTATGCACCAATCACATGACCTTTATAGTCTATGCGACGTTCATGCATGCATCAATCACGTGACCTCTATGGTCTATCATGGGAGGAATCTAGGGCCACAATGGAACAAGAAGAGAGTAAGTTACCTTAGCCAAGAATCAAGAACCTCCTAAGACCTCCCACGGTACATCATGCTCATGACTTAGACTACATTTCTTGGAACACATGAACCTTAGGCGTAGGTATTAAGATTGTGTTGCTTGAGTGCATGAAGCCTCGGACACAGGTTGACAGGTTTATGGTTAGTACCCTAATCCTAAGGGGAGTTTCTTGGAGAACGAATGAAGAAACATAACAAGAACCTAAAAAGAACCAAGAACAAGAGAAAGATCTAGGACTAGAACATGGATCAAGATCCAAGTTCTAAGGACAAGAACCAAGAACTATAATACTAAGGCCTTAGAGAATAACCAAGGTTTTAGAATCCAAAGACCAAGGTCCTCGGGATAGACATGATAAGAACCCACAAGTCAAGAATAAGAACTAGAGGGCGTAAGTACTTATGACAAGAACAAAAACAAGAAAAGAAAGAGTGTGGTACCCTAGCATATCAAGGATACGATTAAGAGCCTATAAGTAAGCTGTTTATTGAGTCTTTGTACTCATTCCTTATTCTCCATTTTTTTTTCAGGTAATAAGAAGCTGGTCGAGATCAGGAGCGAACTCTGGAGTAGGTGTCATAGACAAACCTCATCGGTCGTCCTCAACCCTTTTGTTTTAAAATGTCTTGTGTTGTTCCTTATTTTGTAATTTAACTTTTGCGCTGTGTTTTAAATACTTTGAATAACTTTATTTAATATAAAGTATGTTACGTTTTAAATTTGGTTTGTTTTTATAAGTCGAAATCACTACAAGGAGAGTAAGATTCGGATTCCCTTGTTGATCGAATATCTCAAGGCAATAACATTGTTTGAGATTCGAATCACTCCACAAGCAAGATCGATCATGTCTAGCTTGCATAATTCTTGTTGATCAAATATCTCAACGCAAGAACACTTGTTTGAGATTCAAATCACTCCACAAGAAAGATTAATCATGTCGAGCTTGAATGATTCTACATGCAACTTAAACTACATAGAATTGCAAAGAAACTTAGCTATTGGCTAAAAAAACACAAATGCTCCTTTTACTATATTTTCCAAGTCTACTCACAAATACAACATACATGGGCTTTATATAGCCTCAAAATGAAACTATTAAACGCATTCCAAGAGTCGTAGCATTCATACTTTATGGCTATAATTGACCATTATTTAAATGTAACATAAAGTAAATAAAAAGTCTTAAAATATATTAATGAAATACAATAACTATAAATTACTCTAAATGCAATCCACCCAAAATTTATAACAATGAAAGTTCATTCTTGTTCAATGAATTGAAATATCTTTTGATAATTTCTATAACATTTTCTTCACATCTTCATTAAAATATATTGTATTATTGATGTTTCTTAGTTCATATCAATTTTACTTTGCGAAAAATTACCGTCTTTTTGGAGTCATTGAGTCAGCCTGGTCCTTACAACACCCTAGGCCTCTTCCTGAAGCATCGCTGAAGATAACAAAACTCCCTGAGTTATCTGATTGTGTGAGAACCAGAGCTATTACCAATTTGTCCTTAAACTTTATGAAGCTTTTCTCGCATGTTGATGTCAAAGTGAAAGTCTTACTTTTTTTATTGATCAGGGTAACCGATATTGGTATTTTAGAAAAGTCCTTTATGAACCTTATGTAGTAGTCTGCCAATCCTAGAAAGCTCTTAACCTCAGTGAAGGTGGTTGGTCTAGACCACTTCATAATTGCCTCAACTTTGATCGAGTCCAAAAAAAATACCCTCTTTCGACACGACATGTCTGAAACATGTCACCTCTTGAAGCCAAAACTCCCGCTTAGTTTGGCATATAGCTTGTAGGTTCTTAGCCTTGTTAGTACCATTTTCAGGTGGTCTTCATGTTCCTTCTCGGTCTTGGAGTATATAAGGATATCATCAACAAAGACAATCACAAATGCATCAAGTAAGTCCTTGAATACCCGATTCATTATGTTCATGAAGACTGCAGGGGCGTTAGTCATGCCAAAGGGCAATATTGTGAACTTGTAGTGTCCATATCTACTCCTAAAGGTTGTCTTTGGTATGTCTTCCTCTTTGATTCTTAGCTAATGGTATCATGACCTTAAATCTATCTTGGAGAATACAAAAACCCCTTGCAGTTGATCGAAGAGGTCATTAATCCTTAGTAATGAGTACTTGTTATTTATCGTCACCTTGTTGAGGTCCCTATGGTCTATGTTTAGTTGTATAAATCCATTATTTTTTATGAAAAGTACACGGGCTTCCCATGATGTGACACTTAGTTTTATGAATTTTTTGTCCACGGGGCAATAACTGATGGTGTTGTTATAACACATGCGGAAGCAATCTGGATCTTAGGTACTCTAAGTACGCGGAAGCAATCTGGATCTTAGGTACTCTAAGTACACCAATTATAGTAAATTAGCTAGCATGTTCATAAGCATTAAAAATCAAGAAGTTTGAGTACTAAAATTTGTAGTTCAAATTTCTTTTTCCTCACGAACCAGTTTCGAACTACCACTAGTATCTTCCCTACTATTCTTCTGCCTTAGAATGGGATTGTGGAATCCGGTGAGTGACTAAACTTGGAAGTGATTTAGTATATGTGAAGGGAGAGTTTGTGAGGGTTTTTCTCAAGGTTTTTCCAAGAAGATTTTCCATGTACCTTGATCACTTCATTTATAGAGTCATATTTGCATGTTCATGCAAATTTGAGATTACCAAATTTTGACACTCAAAATTCCACTCAAATGTGTGGGATTATGTGGCAAGCATGCAAGTTTGAGCTAACAAAATTTTGACACTAAAATTTGTGTGGCTTATTTGGCAAGCATACAAGTTTGGTTAAACCAAATTTTGACACTTAAAATTCCACGGACTCAAACATGGATTTTTTCATTAAGAGAAGTCAACGTTTTGACTTTCTCCATTTTTTTAAATTCAACCATTAATTTAAATGATTAATTTCAAATTAAAGTAATATTAAATGATTAATTAAACAATTTAATTAATTCAAATGTCAATCTCAATCAATTGGACACATATTCATTAAAATATTTAAATCTTATTTAAATATCTTATATTCTCTCTTTTTGTTTAATTCGTAAATAAAACCAAAATGTGGTTAAATATATCGTATATATTTAGCGTATATTCCCTAATTCGAATTCGAATACTTCGAACTCACTCGTCACACTGTTCTATGGTTTAGTCCGATATGAGCTAGCAGGGGGACCTAATGGACCTATAGATCATGGGTTCCAACGATCCGAAATTAACAGGCTAAACTCATTAACCTTGTTAACCAACATTCGTTAACTACTAGGACACTCCACTATAGCCTAGTAGTTGCACTCCCCTCACTATAGATATATTTTTGTCCATTTGATATAACCATGATTAATAAGTCGATCCTTCACAGGTTGTTCATAACTAGAGCTATGTCAATTTACCGTTTTACCCCTAAAGTTACTTCTTGTTACTTATATACTGATCCTCTAATGAACAATTGGTTTGTGGTCCAACCAGTAAAAACAATTGCTGACCAGAAGCTGAAAGACTTGAAGGTCAAGAATTATTTATTCCAAGCCATTGATCGAACTATTATGGAAATGATACTTAATAAGATACTGCAACAAAAAATAATAATAATAAAAATAAAATTTGGGACTCTATAAAGCAGAAGTACGAGGGTTCTACAAGAGTCAAAAGAGCTCAACTTCAAGCTCTTAGGAAAGAGTTTGAAGTCCAACAAATGAAAGAAGGTGTGATGTCCCACATTGGTTGGGGAGGAGAACAAATCACCATTTATAAGGGTATGGAAACCTTCCCCTAGCAGACGCGTTTTAAAGCCTTGAGGTGAAGCCCGAAAGGAAAAGCCCAAAGAGGACAATATTTGCTAGCGCTGAGTTCTTACACAAGGTGAGAGTGTTGATACATATTTTTCTTGAACTCTCACCATTGAAAACAAGATGAAAATTTATGGCGAACACATGAAACAAGTGGTGATTATTGAAAAAAAATCTTGAGATCAATGACTTCAAGATTTGACTATGTTATATGTTCGATTGAAGAGCTTAATAACTTAGACACTTTAACAATCGATGAATTGCAAAGCAGCTTGCTATTCAATCAATCAAGGAGGGAAGATTTTTGATCTTTGACTATGTTATATGTTCGATTGAAGAGCTTAATAACTTAGACACTTTAACAATCGATGAATTGCTTGATTCGGGGTGTAGAAATCATATGTGTGCAAACGAATCAATCAAGGAGGGAAGATCTTTGATCTTTGACTATGTTATATGTTCGATTGAAGAGCTTAATAACTTAGACACTTTAACAATCGATGAATTGCAAAGCAGCTTGCTGGTACATGAGCAAAGACTGAATTCAATCAATACAATCGATGAATTGCAAAGCAGCTTGCTGGTACATGAGCAAAGACTGAATTCAATCAATCAAGGAGGGAAGATCTTTGGTTCCTTGATTCGGGGTGTAGAAATCATATGTGTGCAACTGAGGAGTGGTTCTCAGATTTTGACGAGGAATTCCAACAATCTGTGAAGCTTGGAAATAATTTCAAGATGGCAGTGTTGGGAAAAAGTAGGGAAAAAGTAACATTAGATTGCAGGTCGCTAGAGTCACTCAGGTAATCACTAATGTTTTCTATATACCTGAGTTCAAAAACAAAATCTTAAGTCTTGGACAATTGCAAGAAAGAGGTGTATTTATTTTGATACAACATGGAGAATGCAAAATCTATCTTCTCAAGAAGGGGCTTATTATGAAAACAACAATGTCGACCAATAGGATGTTCATATTACTTACCAGAATCATGCCACAAGTCGCCATTTGATTACAAACAATTATAGAAGACAACACTCATTGACGCATTTCCAAAGAGAAGTTTATGCAGAGCAACACAAAGGTTGCAACTGGGTACATGCAGACATTTGTGAACTCATCAAACCTCTTTCCAACAGTAAGAAGAGATATTTTATAAGTTTTATTGATGATTACAACGACAAGGTGTAGATATATTTTCTTGATAAAAAATCTGAAGCCTTTGCTATCTTCAAGAATGTCAAAAATCTTGTTGAGAAAGAGACTGGAGATTTTATTCATTGTTTACGCACAGACAGGGGTGAAGAGTTCACCTCTCACGACTTCAACAAGATGGTGCAGTTGAGCGCAATAACAGAACAATTATGAACATGGTTAGAAGTATATTATCAGAGAAGCAAGTTCCAAAGAATTTCTGGCCAAAAGCAGTAAACTGGACAATGCACGTGCTCAACAGAAGTCCTACAGTAGCAGTGAAAAATATGACTCCTGAGGAGGCTTGGAGTGGCGTAAAACCTAATGTTGACTTTCGAGTTTTTGGATGCATTGGGCATGTTCACTATCAGACGGTAAGAGAAAGAAGTTAGATGATAAAAGTTTTCAGTGTGTGCTACTAGGGATAAGTGAAGAGTCTAAAGCATATAGACTCTATGATCTAGTGTCCAAGAAGATAGTTATAAGCAAAGATGTGATTTTTTTTTAATAAAACAAATGTTGCAATTGGGGGAAAACTAATGAAGAAGCTAGACTTGATACCCTCGAATGGGAAGATAGTATTACAGAAGGAGGCAAACATGACCAAAGTGAGGAAGAATCTGAAGAGGAGACGATAGCAGAAGAAGAAGGGGAAGTTAGTATATCTTCTAGTGAGTCATCTGAATCGAATTCCTCAATATATGAAGAAAGCACTCCCGAAGTGAGGAACAGAAGAGCACCCCATTGTGGATGGAAGATTATGTGAGCGGGGGAGAATTTTCTGAAGAAGCTAAGCACAACAATTTAGTTCTATTCCCCTCAACTACATATCCGATTACCTTTGAAGAAGCTGTTCAAAGTTCAAAATGGAGAGGTGCAACGGACTTGTTGATAGAAGTCATTGAACGAAATGAGATTTGGGAGTTAACAAATTTGCCTAAAGGAATGAAGAAGATTGGAGTAAAGTGGGTTTTCAAAATCAAACTCAACGAAAATGGCGAAATTGACAAGTATAAGGCTAGGTTGGTAGCAAAAGGTTATGCACAACAACATGGTATAGACTATACCGAGGTGTTTGCACCTTTGGCTAGGTGAGATACTATAGGAATGATAATTGCTTTAGCAGCTCGAAATAGTTGGAACGTGTATTAGCTTGACGTGAAAAGTACTTTCTTATATGGAGAATTAAAAGAAGCCGTCTTTGTTGAGCAACCACAAGGTTATGAAAAAAAAGGTCAAGAATACAAGGCATTTAAATTGAAGAAAGCATTATATGACTTTAAAAAATCCCCACGTGCATGGTACAGTCGAGTTGAAGCACATTTTTTCAAAGAAGGATTTAAGAGGTGCAACTGCGACCATACTTTATTCATACAAACAGGAGATGGAGGTAAAATTTTGATTGTTACATTATATGTTGACGATCTAATTTTTACTGGTAATGATGAGAGCATGTTTGTTAAGTTCAAGAATTTTATGAAACCAGAATTTGAAATGACTTATTTGGAAAAAATGAAATATTTTCTCGGGTGTAAAGATTTTACAAAATCCTCAAGGCATTTATATTAGTTAAACAAAGCATGCAAAAAGATGTTTTGAAGAAGTTTAGGATGGAACAAAGTAAGTGTGAAAAACCCTATTGTTCCTGGGGTTAGACTGACAAAGGATGAAAAAGGAGCCAAGATCAATGCTACCATGTATAAACAATTGATTGGAAGCCTTATGTATCTAACTGCAACAAGGCCGGATTTAATGTATGTAGTGTCTCTAATGAGCAGATTTATGGCAAGTGCAACAGAGTTGCATTTACAAGCTACAAAAAAGAGTGTTGAGATACTTAAAAGGTACTATAGATTTGGGAATCCTTTATCGAAAAAGGGGTAATGGAGAGTTGATAGCATATACTGATAGTGATTATGATAAAGGTGACAGGAAAAGCACTTCTGGCTATGTGTTCTTACTCAGTGATGGAGCTATGTCTTGGTCCTCAATAAAACAACCTGTAGTTACGTTGTCCACTACTGAAGCAGAATTTGTGGCAGCTGCGTCTTGTGCTTGTCAAAGGGTGTGGATGAGGAGAGTTTTGGAAAAACTTGGTCATTTTCAAGACAAGTGTATCACTATGTTATGTGATAACAGTTCCACTATTAAGCTATCCAAGAATCCAATCATGCATAGATGCAGCAAACACATTCATGTGAGGTTTCATTTCTTGCGTGAATTGACCAGAGATGGAGTTATTGAGCTGAAGCATTGTGTCACACACGAAAAAGGTGCAAATATTACGACAAAACCACTGAAGTTGGATGTATTCATAAAACTATGTGAGCCAATGGATATATGTGGAGTACCACGAGTAAACTAAAAGCATCCCAGTATAATCAGTTTACTGAAGAAATTGTTAAAGATGTCACCTGTTTTCTAGGGATGAAATGGCTTTAGATGTCCCCTTCTCTCGGAATGTTAGAACTACTCACCACTCAGTTAATTGGTGGGGGTTGTTTTTTTCCTATTTTTAGAGTTGTTAATTTGGGTTGTTTTTTTCCTATTTTTAGAGTTGTTAATTTTATTGTTTCTAAATTTGTACGACAAAGTAATTGACTTCAGATCTTTAGTTTGTGTGTTTACAACACCAAGAAGAAAAAAAGAAGGATATGGATCAAGATCCAAGATCGAGAGACTATCGATAAAATGCTTTTTTCTCGATCCTTTTCTCACGTTTTCTTGGATGAAATCATTGGTGCATTGATATCGCATTGATGACTTTGCCTTTGGTTTCTTCTACTTTTTGCTTGTTCAGTTTCTGATTCTCTGTTTCTTCTTTCTGCTGTTATTTTAATTATTTATAATAGAGGCATCTCTGGCTGACTTCTTTTTTCTCCCTTGGTTGTATCTCTATCCTTGCAACTTACAAAGGTTTATTTCTTGTCAACCAAAAACACACATAGTTTTCAAAAAGAATATCTCTTTGAAATTGCATATTTATTTTTGGTCAACTTTTAGCAATGAAGGCAAACCGTAAGAATTGTTTGCAATGGAAATATTACTACGGAAAAACTTGACTTGGAAGACACTTTGCCATTGTAAAGTTCGGATTCCATTATAAGAGATTTTTTATATTTGTATCAATCTATCCTAATCCTATCCTTTTCTATCCATAACCTAACCATATCGTTTTATCAATCTCTTTGGACCATATCGTTTTCTATACATAACCTAACCCTATCATTTTATCAATTCATCGTAACCATATCGTTTTCTATACATAATCAAATCGTATTGTTATATTAAACATATCTTAATAATAACGTTTTCTATACATAACCTTATCGTATTGTTTTATAAGGCTATTGTAACCATATCGTTTTCTATACGTAACCTTATTGTATCGTTTGAACAATCTATCATAACTGACCCTCACTCTTTCTCATTTACGGTAAAAAAAATGTTGCTTAACAGATTATTCAACAAGTAAAACTTCTTCATTTCTCTTCAACAGGTGTGATTGGCGAAGTAACTATTGTATTAAGAAGAGATGGTCACAGTAAGTTGGTTCTCCAAAACTTCTATATTTTTTATTTTGTCAAGTTTCACGAACGTAAACCATATTTGGATTTTTAAGAATAAGAATTACAAAGGATTGACCATGAAAAAAAGAAAATTTTCAAATGTCAGAAGTCAAGAAAATATTGATTGTAACTTAAAATAACTCGACTAAAGTCTTTCCTAAAACACTAACAATAGAAAATGAGATCTTTAATAAAAGTAAGAAGCAAAATATTAATTGTAACTTAAAATAACTTAAAATAACTCGATCAAAGTCTTTTCTAAAACACTAACAATAGAAAATGAGATCTGTAAGAAGCAAAATATTGATTATAACTCGATCAAAGTCTTTCCTAAAACACTAACCATAGAAAATGAGATCATTAATAAAAGTAAGAAGCCTTAGATGTAGGTTTTTGGACTATGCGGCTAGCATGAAGCCTTGGGCATAGGTTTTTAGACCGTATCAAAGGGCAAGCCCTAAGATGCGGGTTCAGACTACGTCTCTTGGAACGCATGAAACCTTGGACGTAGTTTAAAACTTTGTCACTTGGACACAGGTTGTCAGGTTCATCACTAGTATCGCAAATTCTAGGGGGAGTGTCTTGGAGAACGAATAAGGAACATAACAAGAACTTAGAAAGTATCAAGAACAAGACAACGATCAAGGACTAGAACATAGATCAAGAACCAAGAACCAAAAACCAAGCACCACAGCACTAAGGTCCTTAGAGGATAACAAACGTTTCAGAATCCAAGGACCAATGTCCTCAGGATAGATCATGAAAAGAACACCAAGTCAAGAACAAGAATTAGAGGGCCTAAGTACTTACCACAAGAACAAGAAAAAAAAAGTGTGTGGCAAGAACAAGAATAAGAAAAGAATGAGTTTGGTACCGTAGCATATCAAGGACACGATTAAGAGCTTACAAGTAGGCTACTTACTGAGTCTTGTACTCATTCCTTATTCTCCCTTTTTTTCAGGTAATAAGAAACTGGTCGAGGTCGAGTGGACTCTGGAGTAGGTGTCATAGACAAGCCTCAAGCTTCTTCCTCAACCTTATTTCTTTTAAAAAGTTTTGTGTTTGTTCCTTATTTTGTGTTTTAACTGTTGTGTTTTAAATACTTTTGGGTGAACTTTATTTTGATATAATATAAATATAATGTATGCTATGTTTTAAATTCCATTTGTACCCATCTTTTTGGAGTCATCGAATTAACCAGGTCCTTACAATAGGCATATGTCCTTAATATGTATGCATGAACGATTAAAATATAATTATGGTTTAGGTTATTGAATGGAATATCTCCCTAACTGTATGCGTGAATGAAACAAGTTAAGGTTACGGTGTTGGAGCTAGAGAGGTATTCACATTAATCGAAGACTAATAATTTGTTTGTACTTTTCCTTGAAAAAATTAAAATACCAATGTCTCAAACTTTCAACTTTCTTCCATGTGTAACCCAAAACAAAATTGAGAAATTAGAAAGCTCGAAAGTTCAGACATTATTTATTCAAAGTATAATTTATAAAAGTGTAATGCATTCCATTGCATAATAGGAAAACAAAGGCGGAAATGAAAGAAAATATATGAAATCAACAGTAACAATGACAGACATGATGACTCCCAACATGCTTACAAAATCCTCCTTTCTCACTTCCAGAAATACAGTGAGTCCAACATTTGCCATCAGCTTCATCGTCTACTCCGGGGTGTTACAACACAATTGAGCCTTTGCATTCAAATTCCGTGTAACTCTACTCATTAATTTTCAATAAGAAAAAAATAACACTAAAAATTTATTTAATAAGAAAAGTTGACCCAATATAAAATGAGGAAGGTAATGAAGAAGCCGGTGAAAATTGCTCCCACTTTTGTCATTTCTCTTGATTGTGTTGTAAAAAATTGTTGAAATGTGTGATGTAGTTGCAAAGGAAGATGGTGGATTTTTATTATAAAATTTTGAGGACAAACTTTATGACAAACCCTATTACTTACATAATCTCTATCAAACTTTGAAAGGAAAATATGTAAATTATTTTTAAACCGATTTAAAGATTAAGTTTTTTACCTTATAAATTTATTTTTTCTAACCACCTACATTTCACCATATCAATATTATATAATATGATATCAATATTATATAATATGCATTGTAATTTATCGTTTTTTTTATGTCCAAAAGCAGCATATACCTTACCATTTATCACGAGAAACGATATATTATTAAGAAGTTTGACAATTTGAAATATTTCATATATAAGTTGTGTATTACTTTATCGACTACATTGAAATCAGAAAATGCAAACACATGCAAGTCTCTTATGTTCACGGTCTTCTTCGTTGATCAGAATTAATGGGCAGCCAGCATGTCCTCCTCACTGTTTCTCATCACTTCCCTATCATGACCAAAATTTAAGCTCCTTGAAGCATGAGCTACAATATAGTGTGATTTGGAACGGATAAAAAGACAACAAATGTTTTTACTTTTTAAAACATGGAGACTTTGGGATAATTAGTCTATTACCTAAACCATACTTACGTAGTTATGTGGTATGTCATCCTCGGATGAGTTTAAGGAGAGGGGATTCGATCAGGTTGTCCACTTCCTTTTCCACACATAACTCTATTCCTACATCTAAAGAACTCCCTTGATAGTCCTGTTAGGTCAATTGGTCGGTAAATATCATGAACCTAGGAAAATCTACGTCTATAAATGTCATACCAAAAATAAGTTAAGGTGCCGAGAAGAATTAAAGGATCTAAAGTAAAAAGCTAAAGGACCTAAGGAGAGTTTTAAGGATTTAAGAAAGTTATTGGAAAAGAAAAGTTTATGATATTGGAAGAAAATGGAAAAGAATTTGATGCAGTTATTCTCTACTTTTTTGTCCTATATCATTCTTCTTGTTAGAAATCATGATGTGTTTGGCCGTACATATTTAAATAATTGTCAATATTATTTTTACCGTTGTTACATCATATACCTTTAAATAAAACTTTCGTACTCGTAAGTGTTTTAATCTCGAAATAACTCTGGTTCTCATTCTAAGAGTTCTTTGTTAAGTCTTGAATCACAACTAAGGAAAAATTATTAACATGGTTGCCCTAATTCATATGAGTCAAACATTACTTTGCGTGCATAAATATTTCATAAGCAACTTGTCACTTGATATTCATAAAAACCTTGATTTCTTATAAAGTGTCTCGAGGGGTAGTTAAGTATTTTTCCTCTTGATTACTCGAAAGTTGTACTAATTCTCTAAGATCTTTCATACTTACCCTTAATATTATAAATGAGTGCCATATAGATTTATGCACTATTTTGAGTCTTTTAAAGTCTTGAAAAAATCTTAGAATTCTCATAGGGGCATTTTGGACATTACTACCCCAAATTTTGATTTAAATTCTCAACATATTTCATCCCTTTAAACCATGACATAAGGCTTCTCATCAAATTTCACCCCATTTAGAGGTCACTTTGGTCATAAGCGAGCAGTACATAATTACAAGGGTATTTTAGTCATTGTACCCCTACCCTTGGTTGGGCCCCCATTGTAATCTAATGGTCACCAAATTTTATACCTAGCCTTATCATATCATATTCTAGATTACAATAAACATAGAACTAAGTCAACAATAATGCAGTCAACTTAACATAGTCAATGTTACCAAATTCCATCCTAAGTTACATTTGATAATAGTCAATCAATAACAATATATGCAATCAAGGACAATTATTTTTCTTATCTTATGCATGACATACCTGACGGTGACGGGGTGTCGATGGTGGGACTGTGGAACATGCAAAGCCTACCTCGTAGACTAGTCTACAGAATCTATAACCTAGAGCTCTGATACAAACTGTAACCCAAGATTTATACTTACCTAAAATCGCTACCGTCATCATAACGTAATCATTTTATGCGGAAATAAACGTTTAAACTTTATCATAAAATACTACAAGTGAATTACTTGTTCGAAAACATTTTTAAAATGACACAACGAAATACTAGATGAAATAAGTACAACTATCCTACGCATGTGCCATGGTATCGAATTGCGATGTCGTCGTTAGCGGTACAGGAATGTCTTGCCTGGACCTATCATATTAGTCAATATTCCTTAGGTGGGTATCCTGAATGTGGATGTGTAATTATTACTCTACATATGCTCCACACGTGCGTGGATGTGGAGCCATCAGTTGGTTTGCACACCTCCTTGACCACTTTTTTCGGGCGAGAATTCTCTTGTAGGTGTTAATGTCGGACACTCATTTAAAAATAGGGACCGTCGCAACGTTAGGATAAATATAATGAATCTTTTCCTACTCGACCGTCGCAACAGTATGATAAACATAATGATCATTTTCCTTTCTTGTAACGTATGCGTCTGTACCAACATAAAAAGTGGGTATTCCTCGATGCATGTACACATAATGGTGCAAGAGGTCCCAACATTTTTCCTTTTTCATTATCATGTATTAAAATCCCTCTAGCGTTTTCCTTCATATCATATCATTCTCATCTTATTGCATGTCATGCATGTCACGTGTATCATATCATAAGTATATCGTGTCTCCCAACATATCATTTCATATCGTAAACGTATCATGTCATAAAACATATCACAATATGCGTCGTATCGTCAAACATATCGTACCATAACATATATCATATCATTCACATAACATATCATAGTCATATCATTTTTTCAACTGCATCGTACAATTATATATATCATATCATTCACATGTCATATCATAACATATATAAATTAATCACGTATCATATCTCAAATATATCGTCAAACGCATCATACCATAACATATATCATATTATTAACATAACATATCATAGTCATATCATTTCGTAAACGTATCATAGTCATATAGACTTATTATAGTCTTATCGGATCATAAACATATCTCGATCGTATCATTTTCTATACACTCCAAACATATCAAACACATACTACGTGGAGAACCAGGAGGAACGTATAATCATTCAAAATCAATTTCTATCCATATTGATAGTAAGACTACTTACCTGATTAGCTTATGCTGGTGTCACCAATTTATCTTTAAAAAAAGTTTGATTTTGTCCTTTGTATCCCAGACAACCTATGAGCACCCATGACATCAATGTGCTAGATTTCATGTGAGCATCGTAGACTTTGCATGAGTTGAGTTTATGACATCAATGTGTTAAATTTCTACTTACCTAGAGTCGCTACCATCATCATAGCGTAATCATTTTATGTGGAAATAATCATTTAAACTTTATCGTAAAACATAAAATTCATCATAAAACACTACCATAAACTTACGTGTTTGAAAACATCCTGAAGACGACACAACGAAATACTAAATGAAATAACGAAACGTTAAAATTAATAACATCTTATTTTAACCTAAGTCTAAGAAAATAAGTACAACTACTCTATGCATATGTCATGGTCTTGAATTGCAATGTCGTCGTTAGCCGTATTGAGGTTAGATGCAAACACATATAATCATGAGTGAGACCTATCATATTAGCCTGTTTTCCTACGACATCTATCCTAAACAAGAAATTTGATGTATATTTACTTTTCTACCCATTATCCACACGTGCGAGTATAGACTTACCAGTTGGTTTGCACACCTCTTGGGCCCCTTTCTAGTCGAACGAACATTCTCTGGTAGTTGTTAATGTCGGACATCCATTAGGAATAGCGGCTGTCATAGCAACATTATGATAAACATAATTTTCGTTTCCGTAGCATACGCGTCCCTACTATCGTAAAAGGAGAAGGGATATCCCCAATGCATGAAATAATGTCTGAGGTTCCAACATTTTCCCTTTTTCATGATCATGTATTACAATCCATCTTACATTTTGTTTCATATCATATCATTTTTATCATAATCTCCATGCATATATCGGGGTTGTACATTATGCAAATGCAAATTTATCATTTGCATGTCAATCATATCATATATCATTTATGTCGCACATATGTCATATCATAAACTTATCATGTCTTTGAACCTATAAATTCATATCATGCACACATCATAATAGGCACCTAACATAACTCGAGCATGCCTTCAAAAACATCATACCATAACATATATCATACATACATACATACCTAACATATCGTCAAACGCATCGTACCATAACATATATCATATCATTTACATAACATATCATAGTAATATAGACATAACATAGTCATATTGTTTCATAAATATATCACACATATCAAACATATAAGACGTGCATGTTAAACGTAGAGTAAATCATATTTGTGTATAGTAAGATAATCTAGTGATTTACTAGATTGTTACCAAATCTATGATTTACTAGTTTGTTACCAAATCTATGATTTACTAGTTTGTTACCAGTGATTTACTAGATTGTTACCAAATCTATGATTTACTAGTTTGTTACCAAATCTATGATTTACTAGTTTGTTATCAAATCTATGATTTACTGGTTTGTTACCAAATATATGAAATCATAGATTTGGTAACAAAACTATGATACTTGAATGTATTTATGCTGTGTCAGAATAAGTCCATTGGAAGTATGCTCACCTCCAAAGGTGTGCTCACACCTATGCTTCCTAGTGAGAAGTTATTATTGGATGGTGGTGAAAAGCTTTCGCCTGAGGATACTACTCGCTATCGGAGTGTCGTTGGTGCTCTCCAATATTTGTCTCTGACACGTCCTGATATATCGTTCTGTGTCAATAGAGTGTGTCAGTTCATGTCCTCCCCAACATCTATACATTGGACGACAGTCAAACGAATTCTCCGTTATCTACATGACACTATTGATATGGGTTTGTGTCTTACAAAGTCCAGCACTGATTTGTTGAGTGCCTTTTCAGATGCTGATTGGGCCGGGAATCCTGATGATCGTCGAAGCACTGGAGGCTATGTAGTCTTCTTTGGTGGCAATCTTATCTCTTGGAGTTCGAGGAAACAATCAACAGTTTCTCGTTCTAGTACGGAGGCCGAATATAAGGCGGTTGCTGATGCCACTGCTGAATTAATTTGGATCCAAGTTCTCTTGCGTGAGCTCGGGATCTCGCAAGCGCGAGCACCTAGCCTGTGGTGTGACAACATTGGTGCCACCTACCTGTCCGCCAATCCAATTTTTCATCGACGGACGAAGCATGTTGAGGTTGATTACCACTTCGTTCGTGAACGAGTATCGACTCGTCAACTTGATGTTCGACTTATTTCTTCGAAGGATCAGCTCGTTGATATCATGACAAAGCCATTACCAGCTCCTTCTTTTAGCAATTTTAGGCGCAATCTGAACTTAGTAGTACATCGTCCAGATTGAGGGGGGGTGTTAAACGTAGAGTAAATCATATTTGTGTATAGTAAGATAATCTAGTGATTTACTAGATTGTTACCAAATCTATGATTTACTAGTTTGTTACCAAATCTATGATTTCATAGTTTTGTTACCAAATATATGATTTCATAGTTTTGTTACCAAATATATGATTTCATAGTTTTGTTAACAAATCTATGATTTAGATGTAATCTTCATTATACACATCTATAAATACATGAGGTCGTGACCCTAGGTCAGGTCATTGAGCCATTCAACCTAACAGTGCAAAACCATGGGGCATGTGTCATCATACAAACGTCAACTTTTAACTAAACTGGTAGTAAGACCATTCACTTGATTCGCCTAGGCCGAAGCTACTACTACCCTTGTTGCTAGCTTAACGCTACTCTCTGAAATTTAATTCTGCTTAAGGATTCCAACCTTATAAATTAGAATTCTTCTAATTTTTCATAAAATAATTTAAAGTTACTTTTAATCATTTAAACTAGCTCACCCTAATTTTGCATCAAATAATTTAAATTAACTCCTAATCATTTAAACTAACTAACATAAATAATTTAAACTCGACTCAAAGAAATTAAACTAGTTAAAAGGTAGTCGTACTAACCTTAAACACTTATGAACGATTGAAACTAGGAGAAAAGGGTTCGAGCGTATCAAACCTAAGCTAGATTAGCAAAAATGTCGACCTTGAGCTGTCAGAAAGTGTATTCTCCGACTGGTTTCGAACCGTTCAAGTAGGATGCTAAAATGAAGTGAGTAACCTCCTTTTGTAATGAATGGCAATCCCCTACTTCTCACCTTTAAGCAATGCTGAACATTTTCTTTTGTTTTTCTTTTCAAAATTTTAGGTTACTACATCATACACATCTAAAAGGAACTTTCGTCCTTGAAAGTGTCTTACCTCTGAAATTTCTCGAGGTATTTCTCCCTCATCTTTTCCTTCTGTTTTCATAGTTTCCTCACCTTATGGTTTTGTAAAGACCATTTTCGTAGTAAGAAGACCTCCACTTCCAGGATTAAAATTATTATTGGTCTTTCCTCGTAACTTGTGTCATCCGTCTACCGGTAAGGACTTATATCTATGATGTGAGTCCAGTCATCCAACTTAAGAACGAGGCAAACAATCTCACGTTTCTTTCGTGAATATGAGGTGAAAAAAGTTTACCCATAAGTTCTCAAGTTTCGACGCTTCCTTTTTCATCAAACTTATGGGTAATCTTATTTAAAAGGTCTAGATGATTATCTCTGTAGTGCCAATCCAAGTCAGTTTTTTGAATTCTTTTCTCTTATTTTAATCTAATTTATTAGAATATTTTCTCTTATTATATTTTGTTATCTTTATCTATTTAAATAAAAAAAATAAATATATTTATTCAATTCAAATTGTTATTTCCATGAGGTTTTTATTTTCTTTTGTTTTTTCCGTTAGTTTTCACTATTCACATTATAAAGTTTGGAGGAAAATAGGTTTTCAAACCGTATCAAAGGGCAAGCTCTAAGATGCGGGTTCAGACTACGTCTCTTGGAACGCATGAAACCTTGGACATAGGTTAAGACCGTGTCACTTGGACACAGGTCGTCAGGTTCATGACTAGTACCGCAAATTCTAGGGGGAGTGTCTTGGAGAACGAATAAGGAACATAACAAGAACCTAGAAAGTATCAAGAACAAGACAACGGTCAAGGACTAGAACATAGATCAAGATCCATTTTCTAAGGATAAGAACCAAGAACCAAGCACCACAGTACTAAGGCCCTTAGAGGATAACAAACGTTTCAGAATCCTAAGACCGAGGTCCTCAAGATAGATCATGATAAGAACCCCAAGTCAAGAACAAGAATTAGAGGGTCTAGGTACTTACCACAAGAACAAGAACAAGAAAAGAAAGAGTGTGTGGCAAGAAAAAGAATTAAGATAAGAAAGAGTGTGGTACCGTAGCATATCAAGGACACGATTAAGAGCATACAAGTAGGCTACTACTGAGTCTTGTACTAATTCCTTATTCTCCATTTTTTTGAGGTAATAAGAAGCTGGTCGAGGTCGGGAGTGGACTCTGAAGCAGGTGTAATAGACAAGCCTCAACCTTCGTCCTCAACCCCTATTTCATTAAAAAAAAATTGTATCCATTCCTTATTTTGTGTTTTAACTATTGTGTTGTGTTTTAAATACTTTTTTATGAACTTTATTTGGATATAATATAAATATAATGTATGTTATGTTTTAACTTCCATTTGTTTTATTTCGTGAAATATTTACCCATCTTTTTGGAGTTATCGAGTCAGCCAGGTCCTTACAATAGGCATATCTCCTTAATATGTATGCACGAACGATTAAAATATAATTATGGTTTAGGTTATCGAATGGAATATCTCCCTAACCGCATGTGTGAATAAAACAAGTTAAGGTAACGGTGTTAGAGCTAGAGAGGTATTCACATTAATCGAAGACTAATGATTTGTTTGTACTTCTCCTTGAAAAAATTCAACATAACAATATCTCAAACTTTCAACTTTCAACTTTCTTCCATGTGTAACCCAAAAAAAAAGTGAGAAATTAGAAAGCTTGAAAACTCCGACATTATTTATTCAAAGTATAGTTTGTAAAATTGCAATGCATTCCATTGCATAACATGAAAACAAAGGCGGAAATGGAAGAAAATATATGAAATCAACAATAGCAATGACATACATGATGACTCCCAACATTCTTACAAAATCCTCCTTTCGCACATCCAGAAATGCAGTGAGTCCAACATTTGCCATCAGCTTGATCGTCTTCTCCAGGCTTGCAAGCTCCCAAACTAGGATGGTTGTTACAACACAATTGAGTCTTTGCATTCAAACTCCCTGTAAATACACATTAATTTTCAATAAGAAAAAAATAACACTAAAAATTTATTTAATAAGAAAAGTTAGACCTGAATATAAAACGAGGAATGTAATGAAGAAGCCGGTGAAAATTGCTCCTACTTTTGTCATTTCTCTTGATTGTGTTGTAAAAAATTGTTGAAATGTGTGATGTAGTTGCAAAGGAAGATGGCGGGTTTTTATTGTAAAATTTTGAGGACAAACTTTATGCCAAACCCTATTACTACTGACACAATCCGTATCAAACTTAGAAAGGAAAATATGTAAATCATTTTTAAACCGATTTAAAGATTAATTTTTTACCATATAAATTTATTTATTTCTAACCACCTACATTTCACTATATCAATATTATATATTATATAGTATTGATTGTAATTTATCCCTTTTTTTTTTTTTTTAGGTCCAAAAGCAGCATATACCTTACCATTTGTCATGAGAAACAATATATTAATGAGAAGTTTGACAATTTGAATATTTCATATATAGGTGGTGTATTAGTAT
This sequence comes from Cucurbita maxima, assembly GCF_002738345.1. Classification (NCBI taxonomy): domain Eukaryota; kingdom Viridiplantae; phylum Streptophyta; class Magnoliopsida; order Cucurbitales; family Cucurbitaceae; genus Cucurbita; species Cucurbita maxima. Next base: position 629,112 of record NW_019272021.1, on the reverse strand, counting down.
ATCGACCACATTGAAATTAGAAAATGCAAACACATGCAAGTCTCCTCGTATGTTCACGGTCTTCTTCGTTGATCACAGTCAGCATTGACAACGATTAATAGGCAGCCATCATGTCCTCCTCACCGTTTCTCATTACTTCAATATCATGACCAAAATTTTAAGCTCCTTGAAGCATGAACTGCAATAAAGTGTGATTTGGAACGCATAAAACTACAATAAATGTTTTTACTTTTTAACACATGGAGAATATGGGATAATTAGTCTATTACCTAAACCATACTTACGTAGTTATGTGGTATGTCATCCTCGGATGAGTTTAAGGAGAGGGGATTCTATCAGGTTGTCCACTTCCGTTTCCACACATAACTCTATGCCTGCACCTAAAGAACTCCCTTGATAGTCCTGTTAGGTCAATTGGTCGGAAAATGTCATGAACCTGGAAAACCTCTGTCTATGAATGTAGTACCCCAAATAAGTTAAGGCGCCTAGAAGAATTAAGGGATCTAAAGGAAAAAGTTAAAGGACCTAAGGAGAGTTTAAGGGATCTAAGAAAGTTATTTGAAAAGAAGAAGTTTTGATATTGGAAGAAAAAGGAAAAGAATTTGATGCAGTTATTCTCTACTTTCTTGTCCCGTGATGTTTCAAATTTTGATCCTTTTCCAATAGCCTATTCTCTGTCATTCTTATGGTTAGAAATCATGATGTGTTTGGCCGTACATATTTAAATAATTGTCAATATTATTTTTACCGTTGTTACATCATATACCTCAAAAAAAAAAAAAAAACTTTCGTACTCGAAAGTTCTTTAATCTCGAAATAACTCGGGTTCTCGTTCTAAGAGTTTTTTGTTAAGTCTTAAAGCACAACTAAGGAAAAATTATTAACAAGGTTGCCCTAACTCATATGAGTTAAACATTTCTTTGCATGCATAAATATTTCATAAGCAACATGTCACTTGGTATTCATAAAAACCTTGATTTCTTATAAAGTGTCTTGAGGGGTAGTTAAGTATTTTTCCTCTTGATTACTCGAAAGGTGTACTAATTCTCTAAGATCTTTCATACTTACCCTCAACATTATAAATGAGTGTCATATAGATTTACTCACTATTTTGAGTCTTTTAAAGTCTTAAAAACATCTTAAAGTTCTCATAGGGGGTATTTTGGACATTTACTATCCCAAATTTTGATTTAAATTCTCAACATATTTCGATGACCTTGTAACATTGTATAATCCCTTTACCGCACGACATAAGGCTCCTCATCAAATTCCATGCCATTTAGAGGTCACTTTGGTCATAAGCGAGTAGTACATAATTACGAGGGCATTTTCGTCATTATACACCTACCCTTGGTTGAGCCCCTCCATTGTAATGTAATGGTCACCAAATTTTATACCTAGCCTTATCATATCATATTCTAGATTAAAATAAACATAGAACTAAGTCAACAATCATGCAGTCAACTGTAACATAGTCAATGTTACCAAATTCCATCCTAAGTTACATTTGATAATAGTCAATCAATAACGATATATGCAATCAGTGACAATTCTTTTTCTTATCTTATGCATGACATACCTGACGGTGACGGGGCATCGGCGGTGGGACAGTGGAATATGCAAAGTCTAACTCGTAGACTAGTCTACAGAATCTATAACCTAGAGCTCTGATACAAACTGTAACGACTCAAGATTTATACTTACCTAAAGTCGCCACCGTCATCATAACGTAATCATTTTATGCGGAAATAAACGTTTAAACTTTATCATAAAACATAAAACATCATCCTAAAATACTACCATTGAATTACTTGTTCGAAAACATCTTTAAAATGATGCGACGAAATACTAAATGAAATAAGTACAATTATCCTACGCATGTGCCATGGTATCGTATTGCGATGTCGTCGTTAGCGGTACAAGAATATCTTGCCTAGACCTATCATATTAGTCTATATTCCTTAGGCGGGTATCCTGAACGTGGATGTGTAATTATTGCTCTACATATGCTCCACACTTGCGTGGATGTGGAGACATCTGTCGGTTTGCACACCTCCTTGACCACTTTTTTCGGGCGAGAATTCTCTTGTATGTGTTGATGTCGAACACTCGTTTAAAAATAGCGACCGTCGCAGCGTTAGGATAAATATAATGAATCTTTTCCTGCTTGACCGTCGCAACAGTATGATAAACATAATGATCGTTTTCCTTTCTCGTAAACGTATGCGTATGTACCATCATCAAAAGTGGGTATTCCTCGATGCACGTACACATAATGGTGCAAGAGGTCCCAACATTTTTCCTTTTTCATTATCATGTATGAAAGCCCCTCTCGCGTTTTCCTTCATATCATATCATTATCATCTCATTGCATGTCATGCATGTCACATGTATCATATCATAAGTATATCATGTCTCCCAACATATCATTTCATACAGTAAACGTATCATGTCATAAAACATATCACAATATGCGTCGTATCGTCAAACATATCGTACCATAACATATCATAGTCATATCATTTCGCCAAACGCATCGTACAATAATATATATCATATCATAACATATATAAATTATTCACGTATCATATCTCAAATATATCGTCAAACGCATCATACCATAACATATATCGTATTATTAGCATAACATATCATAGTCATATAATTTCGTAAACGTATCATAGTCATATAGACTTATTAAAGTCATATCAGATCATAAACATATCTTGATCATATCATTTTATAAACACTTCACACATATCAAACACATAAACACTTCACACATATCAAACACATACTACATGGAGAACCAGGGGGAATGTGTCATCATTCAACATCAATTTCTAACCATATCGATAGTAAGACCACTTACCTGATTAGCTTATGCTGATGTCACCAATTTGTCCTTAATAAAAGTTCGATTTTGTCCTTTGTATCCCAGACAACCTATGTGCACCCATAACATCAATGTGCTAGATTTCCTATGCGAGCATCCTAGACTTTGCATGAGTTGAGTCATCGAATACGATATATATATATATGTGTGTGTATATGTATATATATAATTGTATTTTTATTAAAAATCTCATTTTCTATTATTACTACCGTATTCTAGTAAATATAGTTACTGTTGTATGAACGAATTTGATGGTGTTATTTTATGTTATGCTTTCTAGTCGTCTTAAGTTTCAAAATTCAGATCCTTTTCCATGACCTATCGTTTGTAATTCTTAATCTTAGAAATCAAGTTGTGTTTTTGCCATACATATTAAAAGCTTTGCAATATTATTCCACTGCTTGAATCACACAAACAATAAAAAAAAAAAAGAAAACAATTTAATCATCTCCAAATCTTCCATTTTCTTTCATTGCCACGCGTTTGAAATTTATTGGAGTCCCTTCAGGCACTAAACAAATAATTTGTGTTGAAAATTACCAAAATGCTCATGTAGATTTTTAAGGTATTCCAAGGTCCAAACACTTTTTAAATGACTTAAGGATTCATGAACGACCTACTTATACGAACAAAGAACACATGTTTCGAAGAAGTTAGATCCTAAACTAAAGAAATGGAGTAAATGACCAAAATGGTGAGAAGTTTTGAAGACCTAAGAATTCCTCAATGTTATAAGAAACATAAGTACGACTCTAAGAAGGATTTTACAAGATCTTAAAGATTCTAGAACATATTAGGAATATAAACCAAGGCTTATGGAAAAAGACAAGACTACCGATAATGACCTCCCAACAAAGAATCATGATCCTTCTACGACCCTTATGAGCTTGGATACATGATAGGGATTAACAAGGGAAGTCAAGGCTCATGTCCCAAGAAATTACTCTAAGAATTGAGGTAATAAGATGCTGGTCGAGGTCGGGAGTGGACTCTGGAGCAGGCGTCATAGACAAGCCTCAACCTTCGTCCTCAACCCCTATTTCATTAAAAAGTTTTGTATCCATTCCTTATTTTGTGTTTTAACTTTTGTGTTGTATTTCAAATACTTTTGTATGAACTTTATTTGGATATAATATAAATATAATGTATGTTATGTTTTAACTTCCATTTGTTTTATTTCGTGAAATATTTACCCATCTTTTTGGAGTCATCGAGTCAGCCAGGTCCTTACAATAGGCACATCTCCTTAATATGTATGCATGAACGATTAAAATATAATTATGGTTTAGGTTATCGAATGGAATATCTCCCTAACCGCATGCGTGAATGAAACAAGTTAAGGTTAAGGTGTTAGAGCTAGAGAGGTATTCACATTAATCGAAGACTAATGATTTGTTTGTACTTCTCCTTGAAAAAATTCAACATAACAATATCTCAAACTTTCAACTTTCAACTTTCTTCCATGTGTAACCCNCCATGTGTAACCCAAAAAAAAAGTGAGAAATTAGAAAGCTTGAAAACTCCGACATTATTTATTCAAAGTATAGTTTGTAAAATTGCAATGCATTCCATTGCATAACATGAAAACAAAGGCGGAAATGAAAGAAAATATATGAAATCAACAATAGCAATGACATACATGATGACTCCCAACATTCTTACAGAATCCTCCTTTCTCACATCCAGAAATGCAGTGAGTCCAACATTTGCCATCGGCTTGATCGTCTACTCCAGGCTTGCAAGCTCCCAAACTAGGATGGTTGTTACAACACAATTGAGTCTTTGCATTCAAACTCCCGGTAACTCTACTCATTAATTTTCAATAAGAAAAAAATAACACTAAAAATTTATTTAATAAGAAAAGTTAAACCTGAATATAAAACGAGGAAGGTAATGAAGAAGCCGGTGAAAATTGCTCCTACTTTTGTCATTTCTCTTGATTGTGTCGTAAAAAATTGTTGAAATGTGTGATGCAGTTGCAAAGGAAGATGGCGGCTTTTTATTGTAAAATTTTGAGGACAAACTTTATGCCAAACCCTATTACTACTGACACAATCTATATCAAACTTGGAAAGGAAAATATGTAAATCATTTTTAAACCGATTTAAAGATTAATTTTATACCGTATAAATTTATTTATTTCTAACCACCTTCATTTCACCATATCAATATTATATATTATATAGTATGCATGGTAATTTATCCTTTTTTGTGTTTTTTTTAGGTCCAAAAGCAGCATATACCTTACCTACCATTTGTCATGAGAAACAATATATTAATGAGAAGTTTGAAAATTTGAAATATTTCATATATAGGCGGTGTATTAGTATATCGACCACATTGAAATTTGAAAATGCAAACACATGCAAGTCTCCTCGTATGTTCATGGTCTTCTTCGTTGATCACAGTCAGCATTTACAACGAATAATGGGCAGCCATCATGTCCAAAATTTTAAGCTCCTTGAAGCATGAACTGCAATAAAGTGTGATTTGGAATGCATAAAACTACAATAAATGTTTTTACTTTTTAAAACATGGAGAATATGGGATAATTAGTCTATTACCTAAACCATACTTACGTAGTTATGTGGTATGTCATCCTCGGATGAGTTTAAGGAGAGGGGATTCTATCAGGTTGTCCACTTCCGTTTCCACACATAACTTTATGCCTGCACCTAAAGAACTCCCTTGATAGTCCTGTTAGGTCAATTGTTGTCCAGAAGCTGAAAGACTTGGAGGTGAAGAATTATTTGTTCCAAGCTATTGATCGAACTATTATGGAAATGATCCTAATAGAGATACTGAAGAAAAAAAATTGGGACTCTATGAAGCAGAAGTACCAGGGTTCCACAAGAGTCAAAAGAGCTCAACTCCAAGCTCTTAGGAAAGAGTCTGAAGTCCTACAGATGAAAGAAGGTGAGAGTGTCGATGCATATTTTGCTCGAACTCTCACCATTGCAAACGAGATGAAAATTTATGGCGAAAACATGAACAAGTGGTGATTATTGAAAAAAAAAATCTTGAGATCAATGACTTCAAGATTTGACTATGTTATATATTCGGTTGAAGAGTCTAATAACTTAGACACCTTAACAATCGATGAATTGCAAACCAGCTTGCTGGTACATGAGCAAGGACTGAATGGATGTGTAGGTGATGAACAAGCACTAAAGGTGACATACGATAATAGATTCGATGGAAGAGGAGTGGATCGTGCTAGTGAAATTTTTCGAGGAAGAGGTAGACATCCATTCAACAAATCTACAGTTGAGTGTTGTAAGTGCCATTAGTTAGGACACTATGGATATGAGTGTTCTCAATGGGAAAAGGAAGCAAATTACGCAGAGGCTGAGGATGAAGAATAAATCTTGTTGATGTCATATGTGGAGATCAATCAATCACGGAGGAAAGATGTTTGGTTCCTTGATTCGGGGAGTAGCAATCATATGTGTTCAAACAAGGAATGATTCTCAGATTTTGACGAGGAATTCCGACAATCTGTGAAGCTTGGAAATAATTTCAAGATGGAGGTGTTAGGAAAAGGTAACATTAGATTCCAAGTTGCTGAAGTCATTTAGGTAATTACTGATGTTTTCTATATACCTGAGTTGAAAAACAATCTCTTAAGTCTTGGACAATTGCAAGAAAGAGGTGAATCTATTTTGATACAACATGGAGAATGCATAATCTATCCTCCGAAGAAGGGGCTTATTATGCAAACAACAATGTCGGCAAATAGGATGGTCACACACTTGCAAAATACATGCCACAAGCCGCCACTTGCTTCCAAACAATTATAGAAGACAACGCTAATCTTTGGCACTGCAGATATGGTCACCTAGGCTTCAAAGGTTTGAGAACATTGCAATATACAAAAATGGTGAGAGGGTTACCCAAAATGAAAGCATCGTCTAAAATATGCACTGACTGCATGGTGGGAAAGCAACATAGGGATGCATTTCCCAACAGTAAGAAGAGGTATTTTATAAGTTTTATTGATGATTACAGTCGCAAGGTGTGGATATATTTTCTTGCTGAAAAGTCTGAAGCCTTTACTATCTTCAAGAATTTCAAAAATCTTGTTGAGAAAGAGACTGGAGATTTTATTCGTTGTCTACGCACAGACAGGGGTGGAGAGTTCACCTCTCACGAGTTCAACAACTTTTATAAAACTAATGGTATCAGTAGACAACTTACTGCACCCTACACTCCCCAACAAAATGGTGGAGCTGAGCGCAAGAACAGAACAATTATGAACACGGTTAGAAGTATATTATCAAAGAAGCAAGTTCCAAAGAATTTCTGGCCAGAAGCAGTAAACTGGACAATGCACGTGATCGACAGAAGTCCTGCAGTGGTAGTGAAAAATATGACTCCTGAGGAGGCTTGCAGTGGCGTAAAACCTAATGTTGACTTTTGAGTTTTTGGATGCATTGGGCATGTTCATGTATCAGACGGTAAGAGAAAGAAGTTAGATGATAAAAGTTTTCACCGTGTGCTGCTAGAGATGAGTGAAGAGTCTAAAGCATGTAGACTCTATGATCCAGTGTCCAAGAAGATAGTTGTAAGCAGAGATGAGATTTTCGAATAAAACAAATGTTGGGATTGGGGGAAAAACTAATGAAGAAGCTAAACTTAATACCCTCGAATGGGAAGATAGTATTAAAGAAGGATTCGAACATGACCAAAGTGAGGAAGAATCTAATGAGGAGACGATAGCAGAAGAAGAAGGGGAAGTTAGCATATCTTCCAGTGAGTCATCTTAATCAAATTCTTTAATATATGAAGAAAGCACTCCCGAAATTAGGAACATAAGAGCACCATTGTGGATGGAAGATTATGCGAGCGGGGGAGAATTTTCTGAAGAAGCTGAGCACAACAATTTAGTTTTATTACCCCCAACTACATATCCGACTACCTTTGAAGAAGCTGTTCAAAGTTCAAAATGGAGAGCTGCAACGAACTTGGAGATAGAAATCTTCGAACAAAATGAGACTTGGAAGTTGACAAATTTTCGTAAAGGAATGAAGAAGATTGGAGTAAGGTGGGTTGTTTAAACCAAACTCAACGAAAATAGTGAAGTTGACATGTATAAGGCTAGGTTGGTAGCAAAAAGCTATGTACAACAACATGGTATAGACTATACCGAGGTGTTTGCACCTTTGGCTAGGTGAGATACTATTCGAATGATTATTGCTTTAGCAGCTCGAAATAGTTGGAACGTGTATCAGCTTGATGTGAAAAGTGCTTTCTTATATGGAGAATTAAACGAAGCCGTCTTTGTTGAGCAACCACAAGGTGATGAGAAAAAAGGTCAAGAATACAAGGCATACAAATTGAAGAAGGCATTATATGGCCTCAAACAAGCCTCACAACCATTGTACAGTCGAATTGAAGCACATTTTTCAAAGAAGGATTTGAGAGGTTCAACTACGACCATACTTTATTCATACAAACAGGAGATTAAGGTAAAATTTTGATTATTAGTCTATATGTTGATGATCTAATTTTTACTGGTAATGATGAGAGCATGTTTGTTAAGTTCAAGAATTCTATGAAACTTGAATTTGAAATGACTGATTTGCGAAAAATTAAATTTTCTCGATGTAAAGATTTTACAAAATCCTAAACCCTAAAGAAAGTACGCAAAAGAAGTCTTGGAGAAATTTACAAAATTCTAAACGCAAAAGAAAGTACTATCAAACATGCATGCTTTCCACATAATCCCAAACATTTGAGTGAAATTTTGAGTGTCGAAATTGGGTGATCTCAAATTTGCATGAACATGCAAACATGACTCTTTAAATAGAGTGATCATGGTACATGGAAGGTCCTCTTCCTTGAAAAAGACCTTAGAAAATTCTTTCTTCATATATACTAAATTCCTCCCAAGTTTAGTCACTCATAAGATTCCACAATCCCGTTCTAAGGCCGGAGGATAGTGGAGAAGATACTAGTGGTGGTTCGAAATCGGTTCGTGAGGAAAAAGGAATTTGAACTACAAAAGGTTAGTATTCAAATTCATTAAGTTTTAATACTTATGAACATGCTACTTATTTACTATAATTGATGTTCTAAAAGTGCCTAAGATCTAAATTACTTCCGCATGTGTAATATTAACACCATCATCGCCGACAGGGGGAGAATATTGTATGTCGGCTTCATAAATCTCTTTATGGTTTAAAACAGGCTTCTCCAATTGGTTCTCCATATTCTTTACCACTATACAAAATGCAAGCTACACTCAGTCCAAAGCAGATTACTCTTTATTTACTAGGAGTAAAGATACTTCTTTCATTGCAGCTCTTATCTATGTTGATGATATTCTGCTGACAGGCAATGATCTCAAACAAATTTAACTTCTCAAGACTAGTTTACTCGAGAAGTTCCTTATCAAAGATTTAGGGAATTTGAAATATTTCATCGGCATTGAATTTTCTAGGTCTAAAAAAAGAACCTTTATGTCTCAAAGGAAGTATGCTTTAGAAATTCTTCAAGACACAAGTCTTACAGGAGCACGTCTAGAAAAATTTCCTATGGAGCAAAATCTGAAACATTTTTAACAGAAGGAGAAAAGTTGAATGATCCAAGTAAATACAGACGGTTGGTTGGCAAATTAATATATTTAACCGTTACTAGGGCTGACATAGTCTATTCAGTTCGTATGCTTAGCCAATTTATGCATGAACCAAGAAAACCATATTGGGAGGCAGCTCTTCGAGTTCTGAGGTACATCAAAGGTACTCCTAGTCAAGGACTTCTACTATCATCTAAAAACAACTTAAGATTACAAGCATATTGTGATTCAGACTAAGGTGGTTGTCGAACTTCCAGACGGTTTATTTCTGGGTTTTCCATTTTCCTTAGAAATTCAATTATTTCTTGGAAGTCTAAAAAAAAAATCAATGTGTCCAGATCATCAGCAGAAGCTGAGTATCGAGCTATGGCAAATACTTGTTTAGAGTTGACTTGGTTAAGATACATTCTCTAAGACTTAAAAGTTCCACTGTCCGAGCCAGCATTATTGTACTATGATAATTAAGCAGCATTACACATAGCAGCCAATCCAATTTTTCATAAACGTACAAAACACATTGAAATAGATTGTCATATAGTTCGAAAAAAAATTACAAGCTGAAATCATCAAACTGTGCTAATGTTTCAACTAAAATGCAATTGGCTGATATTTTCACTAAAGTTTTGGGAAGACATCAATTTGATTTTTTGAGAGACAAGTTAGGTGTGATTGACATACACTCTCCAACTTAGGGGGAAGTGTTAGATATAATATTTGGAATATATTATTCATGAAATATATCTTAATATTTATTCGTTTATGATTTGATTTAGAGTATATTTTATTTTATTCTCAATATTTAATTAGTTTATATTTTTTTTATTTGTAGGTATTAATTGTTAGGTTGTATCTTATTTGAAGGATATGAATATCTCATTCGATTCTAATTCTATTTCTATTTTTCATTCTTAACAATAACCTTATTGTTATATATACATATTTTATATATATATATATATATATATATATATATATATATATATATATATATACATATTTTATATATATATATATATATATATATATATATATATATATATATGTATGTATGAGAGTGTATGTGTATATTTATATAATCACAAATTTTGTTAAGGGGCGCAACCTCTTTCACAAACATCGTTGAGCAATAAGTTCCCTCTATGCGATGTTCTCGATGTACAATAATCAACCTCTTTCACAAACATCGTTGAGCAATAAGTTCCCTCTATGCGATGTTCTCGATGTACAATAATCCTTTATTTGCAGCCTATTGTGTATTATCCCTCTAACAAGTTTTGTATTAAAGACAATAATATAACAAAATAAAATGAGTAGGTTCAACTTACCTACACTCAAACTTTGTACAAATGATTCAAAATCATAATTGTATTAAAACCAAAACAACTCATAACATATAATACATTAAACTTGGATCATATAATAGACTACTCCAATCCTCCGTAATTTTACATTAGTTTGTTCAAATGTGACCTACTTCATTCCCTAACTTACATTAATTTGAAAAATAAATTGGAAAGAAAGATAGAAAAGATGAATTAGTCATACGAATTCACAATAGCTTACAATGTAATAAGTCTACATCTCCTAAAAATATATTTTTTTTTTTTTTTAAAAACATCTTACCTCTTAGTTTTTAATTTTTCTTGCTCAACCTCTTGAAGTTTCTTCTTAAGAAATAAAAAATTCGAGATAACTATGATCTCCCATCATGAAGAATCCAAGGAAACACCTAGGTTAATGTAAATATCATGCTTAACAAGTTGCTAGGATCTATGCCTGAAATAACTATAATCTCTCATCATGAAGGGCACCACGAGGCCCCTATTTCTCTTTAGGTCGGATTCCCAAATAAATGTATCATGAGCACAATGCCATGATGGACTTATTATATCCCTCACCTCAATGAGATGTCCTGTATCACGATTTGCCAGCAGAGGATGCCACAATTATGATGACGCCACCTATACACTCATGGGAAGAAAATTAAGGGTTAATTTGGAAGAGTTTTCAGGACTAAAATATGATGCATGACATGACAACCTTTAGGGTTTAGTTCCTGAAAACGAAACAAGAAGACATATCCTAGCTCAAGGTCTAAACATGCTCCAAATTACCAACTATTTTATATAAGGCCTATTCTAAATGACATGAGGATAAGTTCAAAATTTAAAGTTGATCGAAGCAAGTTTGGAACCTAAACCAAGATAAAACTTAAGAAAACGCCTAAAGAAAACACCTCAAGATTCAAGACCCTTCTAGAACCCTCTAAGGAATCCATTATGAATCTATGACTTTCTAGAGTAACCCAGGCTAGTTATTATGATGAGTTCATATGATTCGAATGCATATTAAAACTTATGCTTCAAGAAAATAAGAACCTTAGAAACTTATAAGATTGAGAACTAAGAACAATATCATTCAAGCTCTACAACTACCAAAGTAAGAAGAATGCTAGATACCACTCAAAGATAAAGGATTGACGTCCTCAAGCTCAGAAGCTCAAGAATGCTAGGTAATACTCTAAGCATGTCCAACTTTGACTAATGACCTCCCACAACGTAGTGCTTCCAGAGGCCATATTTCCTCTTCTAGGTGGGATGCCTTGCACCATGTTTCCTTTGCAGGATGTCATGTTTGGCCTCATGTTTCCCTCGCCTAGATGAGATGCCCTACACCATGTTAATGGGTACCTAATGATTTGCAGGATGCCATGTTCATGTATGCACCAATCACATGACCTTTATAGTCTATGCGACGTTCATGCATGCATCAATCACGTGACCTCTATGGTCTATCATGGGAGGAATCTAGGGCCACAATGGAACAAGAAGAGAGTAAGTTACCTTAGCCAAGAATCAAGAACCTCCTAAGACCTCCCATGGTACATCATGCTCATGACTTAGACTACATTTCTCGGAACACATGAACCTTAGGCGTAGGTATTAAGACTGTGTTGCTTGAGCGCATGAAGCCTCGGACACAGGTTGACAGGTTTATGGTTAGTACCCTAATCCTAAGGGGAGTTTCTTGGAGAACGAATGAAGAAACATAACAAGAACCTAAAAAGAACCAAGAACAAGAGAAAGATCCAGGACTAGAACATGGATCAAGATCCAAGTTCTAAGGACAAGAACCAAGAACTATAATACTAAGGCCTTAGAGAATAACCAAGGTTTTAGAATCCAAAGACCAAGGTCCTTGGGATAGACATGATAAGAACCCACAAGTCAAGAATAAGAACTAGAGGGCCTAAGTACTTATGACAAGAACAAAAACAAGAAAAGAAAGAGTGTGGTACCCTAGCATATCAAGGATACGATTAAGATCCTATAAGTAAGTGTTTATTGAGTCTTTGTACTCATTCCTTATTCTCCATTTTTTTTTTCAGGTAATAAGGAGCTGGTCGAGATCAGGAGCGAACTCTGGAGTAGGTGTCATAGACAAACCTCATCGGTCATCCTCACCCTTTTGTTTTAAAATGTCTTGTGTTGTTCCTTATTTTGTAATTTAACTTTTGCGCTGTGTTTTAAATACTTTGAATAACTTTATTTAATATAAAGTATGTTACGTTTTAAATTTGGTTTGTTTTTATAAGTCGAAATCACTACAAGGAGAGTAAGATTCGGATTCCCTTGTTGATCGAATATCTCAAGGCAATAACATTGTTTGAGATTCGAATCACTCCACAAGCAAGATCGATCATGTCTAGCTTGCATAATTCTTGTTGATCAAATATTTCAACGCAAGAACACTTGTTTGAGATTCAAATCACTCCACAAGAAAGATTAATCATGTCGAGCTTGAATGATTCTACATGCAACTTAAACTACATAGAATTGCAAAGAAACTTAGCTATTGGCTAAAAAAACACAAATGCTCCTTTTACTATATTTTCCAAGTCTACTCACAAATACAACATACATGGGCTTTATATAGCCTCAAAATGAAACTATTAAACGCATTCCAAGAGTTGTAGCATTCATAATTTATGGCTATAATTGACCATTATTTAAATGTAACATAAAGTAAATAAAAAGTCTTAAAATATATTAATGAAATACAATAACTCGAAATTACTCTAAATGCAATCCACCCAAAATTTATAACAATGAAAGTTCATTCTTGTTCAATGAATTGAAATATCTTTTGATAATTTCTATAACATTTTCTTCACATCTTCATTGAAATATATTGTATTATTGATGTTTCTTAGTTCATATCAGTTTTACTTTGCGAAAAATTACCATCTTTTTGGAGTCATTGAGTCCTTACAACACCCTAGGCCTCTTCCTGAAGCATCGCTGTAGATAACAAAACTCCCTGAGTTATCTGATTGTGTGAGAACCAGAGCTGTTACCAATTTGTCCTTAAACTTTATGAAGCTTTTCTCGCATGTTGATGTCAAAGTGAAAGTCTTACTTTTTTTATTGATCAGGGTAACCGATATTGGTATTTTAGAAAAGTCCTTTATGAACCTTATGTAGTAGTCTGCCAATCCTAGAAAGCTCTTAACCTCAGTGAAGGTGGTTGGTCTAGACCACTTCATAATTGCCTCAACTTTGATCGAGTCCAAAAAAAATACCCTCTTTCGACACGACATGTCTGAAACATGTCACCTCTTGAAGCCAAAACTCCCGCTTAGTTTGGCATATAGCTTGTAGGTTCTTAGCCTTGTTAGTACCATTTTCAGGTGGTCTTCATGTTCCTTCTCGGTCTTGGAGTATATAAGGATATCATCAACAAAGACAATCACAAATGCATCAAGTAAGTCCTTGAATACCCGATTCATTATGTTCATGAAGACTGCAGGGGCGTTAGTCATGCCAAAGGGCAATATTGTGAACTTGAAGTGTCCGTATCTACTCCTAAAGGTTGTCTTTGGTATGTCTTCCTCTTTGATTCTTACCTAATGGTATCATGACCTTAAATCTATCTTGGAGAATACAAAAACCCCTTGCAGTTGATTGAAGAGGTCATTAATCCTTAGTAATGAGTACTTGTTATTTATCGTCACCTTGTTGAGGTCCCTATGGTCTATGTTTAGTTGTATAAATCCATTATTTTTTATGAAAAGTACACGGGCTTCCCATGATGTGACACTTAGTTTTATGAATTTTTTGTCCACGGGGCAATAACTGATGGTGTTGTTATAACACATGCGGAAGCAATCTGGATCTTAGGTACTCTAAGTACGCGGAAGCAATCTGGATCTTAGGTACTCTAAGTACATCAATTATAGTAAATTAGCTAGCATGTTCATAAGCATTCAAAATCAAGAAGTTTGAGTACTAAAATTTGTAGTTCAAATTTCTTTTTCCTCACGAACCAGTTTCGAACTACCACTAGTATCTTCCCTACTATTCTCCTGCCTTAGAATGGGATTGTGGAATCCGGTGAGTGACTAAACTTGGAAGTGATTTAGTATATGTGAAGGGAGAGTTTGTGAGGGTTTTTCTCAAGGTTTTTCCAAGAAGACTTTCCATGTACCTTGATCACTTCATTTATAGAGTCATATTTGCATGTTCATGCAAATTTGAGATTACCAAATTTTGACACTCAAAATTCCACTCAAATGTGTGGGATTATGTGGCAAGCATGCAAGTTTGAGCTAACCAAATTTTGACACTAAAATTTGTGTGGCTTATTTGGCAAGCATACAAGTTTGGTTAAACCAAATTTTGACACTTAAAATTCCACGGACTCAAACATGGATTTTTTCATTAAGAGAAGTCAACGTTTTGACTTTCTCCATTTTTTTTAATTCAACCATTAATTTAAATGATTAATTTCAAATTAAAGTAATATTAAATGATTAATTAAACAATTTAATTAATTCAAATGTCAATCTCAATCAATTGGACACATATTCATTAAAATATTTAAATCTTATTTAAATATCTTCTATTCTCTCTTTTTGTTTAATTCGTAAATAAAACCAAAATGTGGTTAAATATATCGTATATATTTAGCGTATATTCCCTAATTCGAATTCGAATACTTCGAACTCACTCGTCACACTGTTCTATGGTTTAGTCCGATATGAGCTAGTAGGGGGATCTAATGGACCAATAGATCATGGGTTCTAACGATCCGAAATTAACAGGCTAAACTCATTAACCTTGTTAACCAACATTCGTTAACTACTAGGACACTCCACTATAGCCTAATAGTTGCACTCCCCTCACTATAGATATATTTTTGTCCATTTGATATAACCATGATTAATAAGTCGATCCTTCACAGGTTGTTCATAACTAGAGCTGTGTCAATTTACCGTTTTACCCCTAAAGTTACTTCTTGTTACTTATATACTGATCCTCTAATGAACAATTGGTTTGTGGTCCAACCAGTAAAAACAATTGCTGACCAGAAGCTGAAAGACTTGAAGGTCAAGAATTATTTATTCCAAGCCATTGATCGAACTATTATGGAAATGATACTTAATAGAGATACTGCAACAAAAAATAATAATAAAAAAAATAAAATTTGGGACTCTATAAAGCAGAAGTACCAGGGTTCTACAAGAGTCAAAAGAGCTCAACTTCAAGCTCTTAGGAAAGAGTTTGAAGTCCAACAAATGAAAGAAGGTGTGATGTCCCACATTGGTTGGGGAGGAGAACAAATCACCATTTATAAGGGTATGGAAACCTTCCCCTAGCAGACGCGTTTTAAAGCCTTGAGGTGAAGCCCGAAAGGAAAAGCCCAAAGAGGACAATATTTGCTAGCGCTGAGTCGTTACAGAAGGTGAGAGTGTTGATACATATTTTTCTTGAACTCTCACCATTGCAAACAAGATGAAAATTTATGGCGAACACATGAAACAAGTGGTGATTATTGAAAAAAAATCTTGAGATCAATGACTTCAAGATTTGACTATGTTATATGTTCGATTGAAGAGCTTAATAACTTAGACACTTTAACAATCGATGAATTGCAAAGCAGCTTGCTGGTACATGAGCAAAGACTGAATTCAATCAATCAAGGAGGGAAGATCTTTGGTTCCTTGATTCGAGGTGTAGAAATCATATGTGATTATTGAAAAAAAATCTTGAGATCAATGACTTCAAGATTTGACTATGTTATATGTTCGATTGAAGAGCTTAATAACTTAGACACTTTAACAATCGATGAATTGCAAAGCAGCTTGCTGGTACATGAGCAAAGACTGAATTCAATCAATCAAAGAGGGAAGATCTTTGGTTCCTTGATTCGAGGTGTAGAAATCATATGTGATTATTGAAAAAAAATCTTGAGATCAATGACTTCAAGATTTGACTATGTTATATGTTCGATTGAAGAGCTTAATAACTTAGACACTTTAACAATCGATGAATTGCAAAGCAGCTTGCTGGTACATGAGCAAAGACTGAATTCAATCAATCAAAGAGGGAAGATCTTTGGTTCCTTGATTCGAGGTGTAGAAATCATATGTGTGCAAACGAATCAATCAAGGAGGGAAGATCATATGTGTGCAACTGAGGAGTGGTTCTCAAATTTTGACGAGGAATTCCAACAATCTATGAAGCTTGGTCCTTGATTCGAGGTGTAGAAATCATATGTGTGCAAACGAATCAATCAAGGAGGGAAGATATTTGGTTCCTTGATTCGCGGGGTGTAGAAATCATATGTGTGCAACTGAGGAGTGGTTCTCAGATTTCCAATAATTTCAAGATGGCAGTGTTGGGAAAAAGTAACATTAGATTGCAGGTCGCTAGAGTCACTCAGGTAATCACTAATGTTTTCTATATACCTGAGTTCAAAAACAAAATCTTAAGTCTTGGACAATTGCAAGAAAGAGGTGTATTTATTTTGATACAACATGGAGAATGCAAAATCTATCTTCTCAAGAAGGGGCTTATTATGAAAACAACAATGTCGACAAATAGGATGTTCATATTACTTACCAGAATCATGCCACAAGTCGCCATTTGATTACAAACAATTATAGAAGACAACACTCATTGACGCATTTCCAAAGAGAAGTTTATGCAGAGCAACACAAAGGTTGCAACTGGGTACATGCAGACATTTGTGGACTCATCAAACCTCTTTCCAACAGTAAGAAGAGATATTTTATAAGTTTTATTGATGATTACAACGGCAAGGTGTAGATATATTTTCTTGATAAAAAATCTGAAGCCTTTGCTATCTTCAAGAATGTCAAAAATCTTGTTGAGAAAGAGACTGGAGATTTTATTCATTGTTTACGCACAGACAGGGGTGAAGAGTTCACCTCTCACGACTTCAACAACTTTTGTAAAACTAATTATATCAGTAGACAACTTACTGCACCGTACACTCCCCAACAAAATGGTGCAGTTGAGCGCAAGAACAGAACAATTATGAACATGGTTAGAAGTATATTATCAGAGAAGCAAGTTCCAAAGAATTTCTGGCCAAAAGCAGTAAACTGGACAATGCACGTGCTCAACAGAAGTCCTACAGTAGCAGTGAAAAATATGACTCCTGAGGAGGCTTGGAGTGGCGTAAAACCTAATGTTGACTTTCGAGTTTTTGGATGCATTGGGCATGTTCACTATCAGACGGTAAGAGAAAGAAGTTAGATGATAAAAGTTTTCAGTGTGTGCTACTAGGGATAAGTGAAGAGTCTAAAGCATATAGACTCTATGATCTAGTGTCCAAGAAGATAGTTATAAGCAAAGATGTGATTTTTGAATAAAACAAATGTTGCAATTGGGGGAAAACTAATGAAGAAGCTAGACTTGATACCCTCGAATGGGAAGATAGTATTACAGAAGGAGGCAAACATGACCAAAGTGAGGAAGAATCTGAAGAGGAGACGATAGCAGAAGAAGAAGGGGAAGTTAGTATATCTTCTAGTGAGTCATCTGAATCGAATTCCTCAATATATGAAGAAAGCACTCCCGAAGTGAGGAACAGAAGAGCACCCCATTGTGGATGGAAGATTATGTGAGCGAGGGAGAATTTTCTGAAGAAGCTAAGCACAACAATTTAGTTCTATTCCCCTCAACTACATATCCGATTACCTTTGAAGAAGCTGTTCAAAGTTCAAAATGGAGAGCTGCAACGGACTTGGAGATAGAAGTCATTGAACGAAATGAGATTTGGGAGTTAACAAATTTGCCTAAAGGAATGAAGAAGATTGGAGTAAAGTGGGTTTTCAAAATCAAACTCAACGAAAATGGCGAAATTGACAAGTATAAGGCTAGGTTGGTAGCAAAAGGTTATGCACAACAACATGGTATAGACTATACCGAGGTGTTTGCACCTTTGGCTAGGTGAGATACTATAGGAATGATAATTGCTTTAGCAGCTCGAAATATTTGAAACGTGTATTAGCTTGACGTGAAAAGTACTTTCTTATATGGAGAATTAAAAGAAGCCGTCTTTGTTGAGAAACCACAAGGTTATGAAAAAAAAGGTCAAGAATACAAGGCATTTAAATTGAAGAAAGAATTATATGACTTTAAAAAATCCACACGTGCATGGTACAGTCGAGTTGAAGCACATTTTTTCAAAGAAGGATTTAAGAGGTGCAACTGCGACCATACTTTATTCATACAAACAGGAGATGGAGGTAAAATTTTGATTGTTACACTATATGTTGACGATCTAATTTTTACTGGTAATGATGAGAGCATGTTTGTTAAGTTCAAGAATTTTATGAAACCAGAATTTGAAATGACTTATTTGGGAAAAATAAAATATTTTCTCGGTGTAAAGATTTTACAAAATCCTCAAGGCATTTATATTAGTTAAACAAAGCATGCAAAAAGATGTTTTGAAAGAAGTTTAGGATGGAACAAAGTAAGTGTGAAAAACCCTATTGTTCCTGGGGTTAGACTGACAAAGGATGAAAAAGGAGCCAAGATCAACGCCACCATGTATAAACAATTGATTGGAAGCCTTATGTATCTAACTGCAACAAGGCCGGATTTAATGTATGTAGTGTCTCTAATGAGCAGATTTATGGCAAGTGCAACAGAGTTGCATTTGCAAGCTACAAAAAAGAGTGTTGAGATACTTAAAAGGTACTATAGATTTGGGAATCCTTTATCGAAAAAGGGGTAATGGAGAGTTGATAGCATATACTGATAGTGATTATGATAAAGGTGACAGGAAAAGCACTTCTGGCTATGTGTTCTTACTCAGTGATGGAGCTATGTCTTGGTCCTCAATAAAACAACCTGTAGTTACGTTGTCCACTACTGAAGCAGAATTTGTGGCAGCTGCGTCTTGTGCTTGTCAAAGGGTGTGGATGAGGAGAGTGTTGGAAAAACTTGGTCATTTTCAAGACAAGTGTATCACTATGTTATGTGATAACAGTTCCACTATTAAGCTATCCAAGAATCCAATCATGCATGGATGCAGCAAACACATTCATGTGAGGTTTCATTTCTTGCGTGAATTGACCAGAGATGGAGTTATTGAGCTGAAGCATTGTGTCACACACGAAAAAGGTGACAAAACCACTGAAGTTGGATGTATTCATAAAACTATGTGAGCCGATGGGTATATGTGGAGTACCACGAGTAAACTAAAAGCATCCCTGTATAATCAGTTTACTGAAGAAATTGTTAAAGATGTCACCTGTTTTCTAGGGATGAAATGGATTTAGATGTCCCCTTCTCTTGGAATGTTAGAACTACTCACCACTCAGTTAATTGGTGGGGGTTGTTTTTTTCCTATTTTTAGAGTTGTTAATTTTATTGTTTCTAAATTTGTACGACAAAGTAATTGACTTCAGATCTTTAGTTTGTGTGTTTACAACACCAAAAAGAAAAAAAAAGAAGGATATAGATCAAGATCCAAGATCGAGAGACTATCGATAAAATGCTTTTTTCTCGATCCTTTTCTCACGTTTTCTTGGATGAAATTATTGGTGCATTGATATCGCATTGATGACTTTGCCTTTGGTTTCTTCTACTTTTTGCTTGTTCAGTTTCTGATTCTCTGTTTCTTCTTTCGGTTGTTATTTTAATTATTTATAATAGAGGCATCTCTGGCTGACTTCTTTTTTCTCCTTTGATTTTTTCTCCCTTGGTTGTATCTCTATCCTTGCAACTTACAAAGGTTTATTTCTTGTCAACCAAAAACACACATAGTTTTCAAAAAGAATATCTCTTTGAAATTCGTATTTATTTTTGGTCAACTTTTGGCAAGGAAGGCAAACAGTAAGAATTGTTTGCAATGGAAATATTACTAATGAAAAACTTGACTTGGAAGACACTTTGCCATTGTAAAGTTCGGATTCCATTATAAGAGATTTTTTATATTTGTATCAATCTATCCTAATCCTATCATTTTCTATCCATAACCTAACCATATCATTTTATCAATCTCTCTGGACCATATCGTTTTCTATAAATAACCTAACCCTATCATTTTATCAATTCATCGTAACCATATCGTTTTCTATACATAATCAAATCGTATTGTTATATTAAACATATCTTAACAATAACGTTTTCTATACATAACCTTATCGTATTGTTTTATAAGGCTATTGTAACCATATCGTTTTCTATACGTAACCTTATTGTATCGTTTGAACAATCTATCATAACTGACCCTCACTCTTTCTCATTTACGGTAAAAAAAATGTTGCTTAACAGATTATTCAACAAGTAAAACTTCTTCATTTCTCTTCAACAGGTGTGATTGGCGAAGTAACTATTGTATTAAGAAGAGATGGTCACAGTAAGTTGGTTCTCCAAAACTTCTATATTTTTTATTTTGTCAAGTTTCACGAACGTAAACCATATTTGGATTTTTAAGAATAAGAATTACAAAGGATTGACCATGAAAAAAAGAAAATTTTCAAATGTCAGAAGTCAAGAAAATATTGATTGTAACTTAAAATAACTCGACTAAAGTCTTTCCTAAAACACTAACAATAGAAAATGAGATCTTTAATAAAAGTAAGAAGCAAAATATTAATTGTAACTTAAAATAACTTAAAATAACTCGATCAAAGTCTTTTCTAAAACACTAACAATAGAAAATGAGATCTGTAAGAAGCAAAATATTGATTATAACTCGATCAAAGTCTTTCCTAAAACACTAACCATAGAAAATGAGATCATTAATAAAAGTAAGAAGCCTTAGATGTAGGTTTTTGGACTATGCGGCTAGCATGAAGCCTTGGGCATAGGTTTTTAGACCGTATCAAAGGGCAAGCCCTAAGATGCGGGTTTAGACTACGTCTCTTGGAACGCATGAAACCTTGGACGTAGTTTAAAACTTTGTCACTTGGACACAGGTTGTCAGGTTCATCACTAGTATCGCAAATTCTAGGGGGAGTGTCTTGGAGAACGAATAAGGAACATAACAAGAACTTAGAAAGTATCAAGAACAAGACAACGATCAAGGACTAGAACATAGATCAAGATCCAAGTTCTAGGGATAAGAACCAAGAACCAAAAACCAAGCACCACAGCACTAAGGTCCTTAGAGGATAACAAACGTTTCAGAATCCAAGGACCAATGTCCTCAGGATAGATCATGAAAAGAACACCAAGTCAAGAACAAGAATTAGAGGGCCTAAGTACTTACCACAAGAACAAGAAAAAAAAAAGTGTGTGGCAAGAACAAGAATAAGAAAAGAATGAGTTTGGTACCGTAGCATATCAAGGACACGATTAAGAGCTTACAAGTAGGCTACTTACTGAGTCTTGTACTCATTCCTTATTCTCCCATTTTTTTCAGGTAATAAGAAACTGGTCGAGGTCGAGAGTGGACTCTGGAGTAGGTGTCATAGACAAGCCTCAACCTTCTTCCTCAACCTTATTTCTTTTAAAAAGTTTTGTGTTTGTTCCTTATTTTGTGTTTTAACTGTTGTGTTTTAAATACTTTTGGATGAACTTTATTTTGATATAATATAAATATAATGTATGCTATGTTTTAAATTCCATTTGTACCCATCTTTTTGGAGTCATCGAATTAACCAGGTCCTTACAATAGGCATATGTCCTTAATATGTATGCATGAACGATTAAAATATAATTATGGTTTAGGTTATTGAATGGAATATCTCCCTAACTGTATGCGTGAATGAAACAAGTTAAGGTTACGATGTTGGAGCTAGAGAGGTATTCACATTAATCGAAGACTAATAATTTGTTTGTACTTTTTCTTGAAAAAATTAAAATACCAATGTCTCAAACTTTCAACTTTCTTCCATGCGTAACCCAAAACAAAATTGAGAAATTAGAAAGCTCGAAAGTTCAGACATTATTTATTCAAAGTATAATTTATAAAACTGTAATGCATTCCATTGCATAATAGGAAAACAAAGGCGGAAATGAAAGAAAATATATGAAATCAACAGTAACAATGACAGACATGATGACTCCCAACATGCTTACAAAATCCTCCTTTCTCACCTCCAGAAATACAGTGAGTCCAACATTTGCCATCAGCTTCATCGTCTACTCCGGGGTGTTACAACACAATTGAGCCTTTGCATTCAAATTCCGTGTAACTCTACTCATTAATTTTCAATAAGAAAAAAATAACACTAAAAATTTATTTAATAAGAAAAGTTGACCCAATATAAAATGAGGAAGGTAATGAAGAAGCCGGTGAAAATTGCTCCCACTTTTGTCATTTCTCTTGATTGTGTTGTAAAAAATTGTTGAAATGTGTGATGTAGTTGCAAAGGAAGATGGTGGATTTTTATTATAAAATTTTGAGGACAAACTTTATGACAAACCCTATTACTTACATAATCTCTATCAAACTTTGAAAGGAAAATATGTAAATTATTTTTAAACCGATTTAAAGATTAAGTTTTTTACCTTATAAATTTATTTTTTCTAACCACCTACATTTCACCATATCAATATTATATAATATGATATCAATATTATATAATATGCATTGTAATTTATCGTTTTTTTATGTCCAAAAGCAGCATATACCTTACCATTTATCACGAGAAACGATATATTATTAAGAAGTTTGACAATTTGAAATATTTCATATATAAGTTGTGTATTACTTTATCGACCACATTGAAATTAGAAAATGCAAACACATGCAAGTCTCTTATGTTCACGGTCTTCTTCGTTGATCAGAATTAATGGGCAGCCAGCATGTCCTCCTCACTGTTTCTCATCACTTCACTATCATGACCAAAATTTAAGCTTATTGAAGCATGAGCTACAATATAGTGTGATTTGGAACGGATAAAAATAGAATAAATGTTTTTACTTTTTAAAACATGGAGAATTTGGGATAATTAGTCTATTACCTAAACCATACTTACGTAGTTATGTGGTATGTCATCCTCGGATGAGTTTAAGGAGAGGGGATTCTATCAGGTTGTCCATTTCCTTTTTCACACATAACTCTATTCCTACATCTAAAGAACTCCCTTGATAGTCCTGTTAGGTCAATTGGTCGGTAAATATCATGAACCTAGGAAAACCTACGTCTATAAATGTCATACCAAAAATAAGTTAAGGTGCCCAGAAGAATTAAGGGATCTAAAGGAAAAGGCTAAAGGACCTAAGGAGAGTTTTAAGGGATTTAAGAAAGTTATTGGAAAAGAAAAGGTTATGATATTGGAAGAAAATGGAAAAGAATTTGATTCTACTTTTTTGTCCTATATCATTCTTCTGGTTAGAAATCATGATGTGTTTGGCCGTACATATTTAAATAATTGTCAATATTATTTTTACCGTTGTTACATCATATACCTTTAAATAAAACTTTCGTACTCGAAAGTGTTTTAATCTCGAAATAACTATGGTTCTCATTCTAAGAGTTCTTTGTTAAGTCTTGAAGCACAACTAAGGAAAAATTATTAACATGGTTGCCCTAATTCATATGAGTCAAACATTACTTTTCCTGCATAAATATTTCATAAGCAACTTGTTACTTGATATTCATAAAAACTTTTATTTCTTATAAAGTGTCTTGAGGGTAGTTAAATATTTTTTTCTCTTGATTACTAGAAAGTTGTACTAATTCTCTAAGATATTTCATACTTACCCTTAATATTATAAATGAGTGCCATATAGATTTATGCACTATTTTGAGTCTTTTAAAGTCTTGAAAAAATCATAGAATTTTCATAGGGGCATTTTGGACATTTACTACCCCAAATTTTGATTTAAATTCTCAACATATTTCATCCCTTTAAACCATGACATAAGGCTTCTCATCAAATTTCACGCCATTTAGAGGTCACTTTGGTCATAAGCGAGCAGTACATAATTACAAGGGTATTTTAGTCATTGTACCCCTACCCTTGGTTGAGCCCCCATTGTAATCTAATGGTCACCAAATTTCATACCTAGCCTTATCATATCATATTCTAGATTACAATAAACATAGAACTAAGTCAACAATAATGCAGTCAACTATAACATAGTCAATGTTACCAAATTCCATCCTAAGTTACATTTGATAATAGTCAATCAATAACAATCAATGACAATTCTTTTTCTTATCTTATGCATGACATAACTGACGGTGACCAGGTGTCGTTGGTGGGACTGTGGAACATTCAAAGCCTACCTCGTAGACTAGTCTACAGAATCTATAACCTAGAGCTCTGATACAAACTGTAACCCAAGATTTATACTTACCTAAAATCGCTACCGTCATCATAACGTAATAATTTTATGCGGAAATAAACGTTTAAACTTTATCATAAAATACTACAAGTGAATTACTTGTTCGAAAACATCTTTAAAATGACACAACGAAATACTAGATGAAATAAGTACAACTATCCTACGCATGTGCCATGGTATCAAATTGCAATGTCGTCGTTAGCGGTACAGGAATGTCTTGCCTGGACCTATCATATTAGTCAATATTCCTTAGGCGGGTATCCTGAATGTGGATGTGTAATTATTACTCTACATATGCTCCACACGTGCGTGGATGTGGAGCGATCAGTTGGTTTGCACACCTCCTTGACCACTTTTTTCGGGCGAGAATTCTCTTGTAGGTGTTGATGTCGGACACTCATTTAAAAATAGCGACCGTCACAACGTTACGATAAATATAATGAATCTTTTCCTACTCGACCGTCGCAACAGTATGATAAACATAATGATCATTTTCCTTTCTTGTAACGTATGCGTCTGTACCAACATAAAAAGTGGGTATTCCTCGATGCATGTACACATAATGGTGCAAGAGGTCCCAACATTTTTCCTTTTTCATTATCATGTATTAAAACCCCTCTAGCGTTTTCCTTCATATCATATCATTATCATCTTATTGCATGTCATGCATGTCACGTGTATCATATCATAAGTATATCGTGTCTCCCAACATATCATTTCATATCGTAAACGTATCATGTCATAAAACATATCACAATATGCGTCGTATCGTCAAACATATCGTACCATAACATATATCATATCATTCACATAACATATCATAGTCATATCATGAGCATCGTACAATAATATATATCATATCATTCACATGTCATATCATAACATATATAAATTATTCACGTATCATATCTCAAATATATCGTCAAACGCATCATACCATAACATATATCATATTATTAACATAACATATCATAGTCATATCATTTCGTAAACGTATCATAGTCATATAGACTTATTATAGTCTTATCGGATCATAAACATATCTCGATCATATCATTTTCTAAACACTTCACACATATCAAACACATACTACGTGGAGAACCAGGAGGAACGTGTCATCATTCAAAATCAATTTCTATCCATATTGATACTAAGACCACTTACCTAATTAGCTTATGCTGGTGTCACCAATTTATCCTTAAAAAAAGTTTGATTTTGTCCTTTGTATCCCAGACAACCTATGAGCACCCATGACATCAATGTGCTAGATTTCATGCGAGCGTCGTAGACTTTGCAT
Source organism: Cucurbita maxima (assembly GCF_002738345.1). Classification (NCBI taxonomy): domain Eukaryota; kingdom Viridiplantae; phylum Streptophyta; class Magnoliopsida; order Cucurbitales; family Cucurbitaceae; genus Cucurbita; species Cucurbita maxima. The sequence goes on along the minus strand of NW_019272021.1, from coordinate 602,776 downwards.
GAGTTGAGTTTATGACAACAATGTGCTAAATTTCTACTTACCTAGAGTCGCTACCATCATCATAGTGTAATCATTTTATGTGGAAATAATCATTTAAACTTTATCGTAAAACATAAAATTCATCATAAAACACTACCATAAACTTACGTGTTTGAAAACATCCGGAAGACGACACAACGAAATACTAAATGAAATAACGAAACCTTAAAATTAATAACATCTTATTTTAACCTAAGTCTAAGAAAATAAGTACAACTACTCTATGCATATGTCATGGTCTTGAATTGCAATGTCGTCGTTAGCCGTATTGAGGTTAGATGCAAACACATATAATCATGAGTGAGACCTATCATATTAGCCTGTTTTCCTACGACATCTATCCTAAACAAGAAATTTGATGTATATTTACTTTTCTACCCATTGTCCACACGTGCGAGTATAGACTTACCAGTTGGTTTGCACACCTCTTGGGCCCCTTTCTAGTCGAATGAACATTCTCTGGTAGCTGTTAATGTCGGACATCCATTAGGAATAGCGGTTGTCATAGCAATATTATGATAAACATAATTTTCGTTTTCCTACCTCGTAGCATACGCGTCCCTACTATCGTAAAAGGAGAAGGGATATCCCCAATGCATGAAATAATGTATGAGGTCCCAACATTTTCCCTTTTTCATGATCATGTATTACAATCCATCTTGCATTTTGTTTCATATCATATCATTTTTATCATAATCTCCGTGCATATATCGGGGTTGTACATTATGCAAATGCAAATTTATCATTTGCATGTCAATAATATCATATATCATTTATGTCGCACATATGTCATATCATAAACTTATGTCTTTGAACCTATAAATTCATATCATGCACACATCATAATAGGCACCTAACATTACTCGAACATGCCTTCAAAAACATCATACCATAACATATATCATACATACATACATATCTAACATATCGTCAAACGCATCGTACCATAACATATATCATATCATTTACCTAACATATCATAGTTATATAGACATAACATAGTCATATTGTTTCATAAATATATCACACATATCAAACATATAACACGTGCAAAACCATGGGACATGTGTCATCATACAAACGTCAACTTTTAACTAAACTGGTAGTAAGACCACTCACTTGATTGGCCTAGGCCGAAGCTACTACTACCCTTTTGCTAGCTTAACGCTACTCTCTGAAATTTAATTCTACTTAAGGATTCCAACCTTATAAATTAGAATTCTTCTAATTTTTCATAAAATAATTTTTAGTTACTTTTAATCGTTTAAACTAGCTCACCCTAATTTTGCATCAAATAATTTAAATTAACTCCTAATCATTTAAACTAACTAACATAAATAATTTAAACTCCTCAAAGAAATTAAACTAGTTAAAGGTAGTCGTACTAACCTTAAACACTTATGAACGATTGAAACTAGGAGAAAAGGGTTCGAGCGTATCAAACCTAAGCTAGATTAACGAAAATGTCGACCTTCAGCTGTCAGAAAGTGTATTCTCCGGCTGGTTTCGAACCGTTCAAGTAGGATGCTAAAATGAAGTGAGTAACCTCCTTTTGTAATGAATGGCAATCCCCTACTTCTCACCTTTAAGCAATGCTGAACATTTTCTTTTCTTTTTCTTTTCAAAATTTTAGGTTACTACATCATACACATCTAAAAGAAACTTTCGTCCTTGAAAGTGTCTTAATCTTGAAATTTCTCGGGGTATTTCTCCCTCATTTTTTCCTTCTGTTTTCACAGTTTCCTCACCTTATGGTTTTGTAAAGACCATTTTCGTAGTAAGAAGACCTCCACTTCCAGGATTAAAATTATTATTGGTCTTTCCTCGTAACTTGTGTCATCGTCTACCTGTAAGGACTTATATCTATGATGTGAGTCAAGTCATCCAACTTAAGAACGAGGCAAACAATCTCATGTTTCTTTAGTGAATATGAGGTGAAAAAAGTTTACCCATAAGTTCTCAAGTTTCGACGCTTCCTTTTTCACCAAACTTATGTTAATCTTATTTAAAAGGTCTAGATGATTATCTCTATAGTGCCAATCCAAGTCAGTTTTTTGAATTCTTTTCTCTTATTTTAATCTAATTTATTAGAATATTTTCTCTTATTATATTTTGTTATCTTTATCTATTTAAATAAAAAAATAAATATATTTATTCAATTCAAATGGTTATTTCCATGTGGTTTTTATTTTCTTTTGTTTTCTCAGTTGGTTTTCACTATTCACATTATAAAGTTTGGAGGAAAATAGTGAACTATAACTCTTGAATTTGGAAGAAACTTGAGAACTCGAAACCAAGAAATGAAAAGATTATAACTTGCAATTGAAGGTTCGATATTGCTTGCTTCTTGCTTCAGACAATTGCCCATGATTCATAATTTATTAAGGAAGGATCTACCGCCTTTGAAACGTCTAGAACCACCATGATTTCGTGATTGATTGTTCTAGATTTTTCCGCCGAAAAACTTGCTCCCTATCAGAATTTTGCCAACTTTAGTTTTGAATTCCCACCGTTGGATGTGATGAGCTTTTAACGTTCTAGATCATATCCAATTTTGATGGAGATCTAACAACTAGAGTTTAAGATACCGTAGATTATGTGCAAAAGGGTATTGTGGAGAATCATATATGGTCTGTCGTGGCAATTTCTTAAATCTTTTAAATTTCAAGAGCATTTTGATAATTTACCATTATTTAAATATTTTAATATTATTTTTTCGAAAAAAATCCAAAAACTTTCTAAAAATTTCTTAGTCATATTTTTCAACTTTTTCTTTGTTCAACATCTTGAGATTTCTTCTTAAGAAATAAAAAATTGGAGATGTTTGGTAAAAATTAGAAAAGTGTTAATTTTTCCATATTTATAAATTTCCTTTCTTACTTCCTGCCTAAACTTTAATTTTGTCTTGGAATTCTTATTATCCTAGGATATTACAATTTCTCCCTCGCTTAAGAACCTTAGTTTTTGAAAGTTCATATTCTAAAAACACGTTGAGTACTGGATAATCATTTCTTGTTCTCTTTCTCAAGTTGCTTCTTTACTCTATAGTTCCATTAGAAGACTTTCACCAAAGCGATTTCCTTGTTCCTCAGCCTTTTGACTTTCCTATCCAATATTTGTACCAGTTCTTCCCTATACGTTAATTCCTCTCTCAAGAAAAGTGTACCAGGTACTATTACACGAGTGAGGTCGGAGGTAAACTTTCGTAACATAGACACATGAAATATGTTGTATACCGTGGATAAGTTTGATGGGAGTGCAAGTTTGTAGGCCACTAGTCATATCCTTTCTAGTATTTCAAAAGGACCAATGAACCTCGGGCTTAACTTCCCTTTCTTACAAAACCTAAGCACCCCTATCATGGGTGCAATTCTTAAGAACACATGGTCTCCCACCTCGTACTCCAAGCCTTTACGCCTTATATTCGCATAACTTTTCTGCCTACTTTATGTGGTTTGTATTCTTGATTTAATCTTTTAAACTAGGACATTAGGGACTTGTACAAGTTTCAACCCCAAAAATTGTCGTTTGTATATCTCTTCCCAAAAGATAGGAGATCAGCACCTTCGTCCATAGAGTGCTTCATACGACATCATTTATATGGTTATTTGATAACTATTATTGTAGTCAAACTCCATAAGGTGCGGTTATACAAAGTGCAGGACACATACCCTTTGCATGTCATATAGTACTTAGTTGAGCATTTTCATTGACCGTCTGTTTGGGGTGGAAGACCGTACCGAACTTTAGTTGCATACCAAGTGCTTTTTACCAGCTTTTACAAAAATGATATGTCAGCCTAGCATCTTGGTCGACACTACTGAAACCCAATACCCCATGTAATAGAACTATTTTTTCCATGTAGAGTTAGGGTCACTTGTCTACCGAGTATGTTGTCTTTCCATTGATGAAGTGGGCGGACTTAGTCAATCAATCAACGTCGACCATATGATAGTGAAGCCCTTCTTAGTCTTGAAAAACTCTGAGATAAAATCCATTGCAATGTCCTCCCATTTCCACTCTGGAACACTTACGTCCCATTTCATCCCCTCGCCATAAGTATTAAATTTTTAAATCTTGGTACATCTGGGTGTTCTCTGGGTGGATGATGAATGGTGAATCATGGGCCTCTATGATTAATTCCTTAAATAATTCTTCATCCTTGAGTACGCACAATCAGCCTCTCCATAAGAGTCCTTTATTCGAGGACACAAAAAATCCTTTGGGATGGTCAGCTGCATGTTGTAAAAATTTGCTGAGGTAAGGGTCATTTTCTTGAGCATCTATTATATGCCTTCGTAATGTAGGTTGAACCGTTAGCTGTGCCAACCTTGCCGTTATGCCTTTAACTAATACTTCATATTGGGCCCTAACATCTCCTCTTGAAGCATTCTTTGCCACATGATTAGTGTAGGGGAGTCGGCCATCTTCCTGCTTAAGACATCAGCTACCACGTTGGCTTTTTTCAGATGGTAAAGAATCTTAATGTCGGAATCTTTTACTAGTTTCAATCATCTCTTTTACCTCATATTGAGCTCTTTTGCGTAAATAGATACTTGAGATTCTTGTGGTCAGTATATACTTGTATTTTCTCTCCATACAAGTAATATCGCCATATCTTAAGAGCGAATACTACGAATGCTAGCTCTAAGTCATGTGTGTAATAGTTGCACTCGTACTCCTTTAGTTGATGGGAGGCATACGCTATGGCTTTTCCATTTTGCAATAGTATACACCCTAGACCTTTTCCTAAAGCTATCACTATAGATGAAAAAGTTCCCTGATAATGCGAGAACAGAGCTGTTACCAACTTTCCTTAAACTTTCTGATGTTGATGTCAAAGGGAAGGTCTTACCTTTTTTTGGTGAGCTGGGGTAATAGGTGCTGATATTTTGAAAAAAATCCTTTATGAACCTTATGTAATAGTCTGCTAATCCTAGAAAGCTCTTAAACTCAGTGATAGTGATTGGTCCGGACCACTTCATAACCACCTCGACTTTGGCTGAGTCCACAAAAATAACATCTTTCGACACGACATGTCCGAGATAGGTAAACTCTTGAAGACAACTCCCACTTAGAGAATTTGGAATGTAGCTTGTGGGTTCTTAGCCTTTTCAGTACCATCTCGGACATGTCACAAATGTGTTAAGTAAGTCCTTGAATACCCCGTTCATTAGGTCCATGAAGACTGCATGAGCATTAATCAAGCCAAAGGACATTACTGTGAACTCATAGTGTCTATATCTACTCCTGAAGGCGGTCTTTGATATGTCTTCCTCCTTGATTCTTAGCTAATGGTATCCTGACTTCAAGTTTATCTGGGAGAATACAGATAACCCTTGCAGTTGATCGAAGAGTTCGTCAATCCTTGGTAATGGATACTTGTTCTTTATCGTGAACTTGTTGAGTTTCCTATAGCATATGCATAGTCGCATAAATTTGTCATTTTTTTATGAAGAGTACACAAGCTCCCCATAGTGTGACACTTAGTCTTATTAATTTTTTTGTCCAATATAGTTGTTCCTTGAGTATCTTAAGCTCAACAGGAGCCTTTATAAGGGGCTTTGTTGATCGGTTAAGTTCCAAGTCCTAACTCGATCCCAAAGTCTATTTCTCTAATTGAGGGTAGAATTGACAGTTCTTCCGCAAAAATATGATGAAAGTCTCTTATTACTTGTACAACCGTTATGCCAATATCTGCTTTATTGGTTTTGGTGATGCTGGCTAGGAACACCCATGCTCCGTGTTTGACAACATTTTAGCTTTCATGGCTGAAATTACCTTTGGAATGTCTCTTGAGTATTCCCCCTTGTATTTGAGGCTTTCTTTAGAAGGGGCTCTAAATGTTACCTTCCTAGCCCGACCGTCTATATAGGCATGGTTGTCAGCTAACAAGTTCAATCCTAAGGCAACATCGTAGTCATTCATGTCTAAGATTACCAACGTCAGTTCCAGGAGCCTCCCTAATATCACAATCTTGTGGTCCTTTATTTTATGAGTTGCTTAGAGGTCTATTCTGGGAGGTGTGGAATCAGTGAATGGGTATTTCTAAAGGTCTAATCCTAACTTAATCCATCTAGTGAATTCTTCTGATATAGGAAAGAGCCTGAGTCAAACAAGACATAACTAAAGTAGCAAAGGACAGGAAGGGTACCTGTGACTACTATATCGATGTCATCTACCCTCCTAGCTATTGTGGCGTGTGCAACAATGTAACGACCGATCTTCGGAAAATACCGAATCACGGGTCGCCACGTGGACTTAGGAGTAAAAAAAAAAACTTTTCAACACTTCATGTAGTTTGAACAGGTGACGGTAAGTTAAAAGTTGCCTGATATACATTTCAAAAAAAAATATAAAACACATAACGAAGATCTGCGGGGTCACATTAAAAAAACACGGTTACAAAATATAGCAGGTTTTTCAAAAAACGTCAAAAATCATAACCAAAACGACATGAGAGAAGAAGACTCAATCTAAGGGCCCCCTTCTGCAGCTGCACGACTCCACACATCCCCGCCACCGACTCAGATCTACTTTTCTCCTGAAAAATAGCAACAACACAGAGTGAGTATACAAACAATACCCTGTAAGCAACTTGCTCGTAAGCTCTTGTCGAACTTAGCCCTATTCACGGGATTCTAAGTCCTAAGCTCGAATAGTCACTAGTTAGAGACCTAGGGGTGCCTGGCAACCTCCAACTATTCCTAAGATCAGTAACTACCTGCCACAGTGCCTCGCAAGGCCGAGTCAGTCACTACCTGTCTTACGCCCTTGTCGACTCAGATCAGTAAAACTACCTGTCTTAGGAACAGTAACTACCTGTCTTATGCCGCTCGGCTGGATCAGTAAAAGGCCATGGCTCGTCCCACTAAGCACCTTTTATCACAGTAATATATTATGATTACCCTCAACCCCTTGGGGGTGACTACGAAAACGGTACACTGTCATTATGTGCTTCCTAACTTATAATTACTAGCACCTAATAATTCATTCAACACTCAAAGAGTGGTAATGGGCTACCCAAGCCCCTCGCCCAATGCCTAACAAAGAACCACGGCGACAATACGTCGCCATGCTAAGTCACATAATAATCATAATAACCATCTAGCTCAACATAAAAACATACCATTTCATAGAGTTGAAACGTCGTAGAAAAGACTGTTCAAGAGAACGAAAATCCAGTGTTTCGGGTAACTTGCATACCGAGAACAATTTCTCTAAATTAAGGTCCCACACTTAAAGTCATTCCTCCAAACCAATTGTTTTACCTTGAGGTAAATATAAGGAAAGGTTTCCTGAAGAAATTGGACCTTGAAAACCCCTAGAATCGGCTGCCCAATAAAGAATCTATTATTTTAGCTCAGGCGAGAATACCGATTTTGGATGAAATTTGGAGGCGAATATTTTACGCTACAATCCACGAGAAGGTATGAAATTAATTTATAGGTTTTAGATCTTGTAGACCAGCCTACGATGTAGACCTAGCATACTTCCATAGTCCTCTAGCAGATGTACCGTCGCCGTCAGGTATGCTTTTTAAAGATAATAACAGGTTTAATTAAATGATGCATGTAGTAGGTTAGTTTTAATAAAGTAAGGTATGATAAATATGTTTATTATGTTAGCATAATTATGATTATGTAAGGTTAAATAAGTTATGTCGAGTATATTAATGTGGTTACGTTACTCCAAAAATAGGTATGTGATTGATTAGAGAAGCTTTTAAGTTAGATATGTGACTTAGTAGTTACATGTTGTGTATAAATTATGTTACCTAGAGGACGAATAAGAGGATGTAGAGAACGACCCCCTCTTAGGGTTGAAGAAGGGGTATAAGAGGTTGAGGTCCGGTACGCAAAGAATCAGTGGATCGACCTAACAAACGGTGACACTTCCACTTCCAATAGTGCCTCAAGCCGCACCATACCTTACAGCTGCCCTAATGGAATCCTTACAGGTCGTCCTGCAAGTGATGTCAACAACACAACAAACAAAGCTTCATTGTCAACCAGAGAAGCAATATGCTTGCAAGACTTTAGGAGGGGTGACCCTCAGAACTTTAGCGAGTCTTCATATGATTCGACAGTGGCAGAACTATGGTTAAATTTTATAGAGACAGTGTTTGGACTGACCAACTGCCCAAATGATCAGAAGGTACTATGTGCATTGTTCATGTTATGAGATGTTGCAGAACTTTGGTGACAGTCCACTAGTGAGATGATTAGTCTTGAGGGAGGCATAATCTCGTGGGTAGACTTCAAAAATTTCCTTATGAAAGAATACTACATGGAAGATACTCAACTTCGTAAGTAACAAGAGTTCACACAACTAAATCAAAGGGGCATTTAGTCACCGCCTATGCTAGAGACTTTATGAGAATGAAACGATACTCCCCAGAATTGGTTAGCACTGAATATAGGATGATAAAGAGGTTCATATTGGGATTGGACAAGAAAGTTTGTAGTATAGTTAAGGCAATAGCGCCTACTATGCATGCTATCACCGTAAGAGTAGCTAATGCCATGGAGGGAATTGATGAATCTTGAGAACCCCTTCAACCGAATGTAAGACAGAAGCGACGTAATGACCAAATTGATCATCATAATCCACCTCTAACACAGCCACAACGGCAACTTGACAGACATCACTAAGATCCTAGGCGTGGTCAACAAATAGTCTGGTATGAAAATAGACCAAATAACAGACCTAAATGTAACGAATGTGGGAAGAATATCTAGGGACAATGTTTGGCCCACACTCGAGCCTGTTTTTGGTATGGAAAGGAAGGTCACATGGCCAATGACTGCTCTGGAGGTGATGCGAATAATCTTGGAAATCAGCATAGAGGTTTGAATAGAGCGGATCATCCTACTCAAAACCATCCTCCAGCGAGAGCTTATGCCTCTACTAGTAAGGACACTCGGAATCCCGACGCAATGGTGAAAGGTACATTATCTGTTCTTGGTCACCTTGCTTTAACACGGTTTGATTCGAGATCTACGCACTTATTTATATCTGTTTTCGTCCGTCAAGCAAACTTTGTATTAGAACCTCTATTAGCACCTCGGCAAGGGTGGATTTGATTGTTGCTTATAGGGTAAAAGATGGTAAGTGATAGTATCAAGAATTAGCATAGTGGTAGACCTAACGGTAGTTGACATAACTGAGTATGGTATGATATTGAGAATGGATTGGTTAACGAAAAATCATGCTAGTAGAGACTGTTACAAGAAAGAAGTGGTGTTTACGCCACCGTCCAACAGTAGATTCAAGTTCAAGGGTAAGAGTCTGAAAATTAAGCCTAAATTGATATCAATTATGAAAGTGAAAAAGTTGATTCAGCATGAAGCGTGGATATACTAGTCCATGTCGTGAATACCAAAAAAAAAAACTTTCCTAGCCGTAGTGCCGATTGCAAATGAATTCCCAAATGTATTCCCAGAGGATTCATTAAGAATTCTATCGTTTCCAAATGTGGATTTTGAAAGAGTTGGAACCAGGTACCGGTCTTATCTCTAAAGTCCCATATCATATGGCGCCAACTGAACTAAAAGAACTCAAGACACAACTACAAGAGCTACTGGATAAAGGATTTATCAAGCCTAATGTATCTCCTTGGGTTTGATGGTGTTATTGTTAAGAAAAAGGATGGTCTGATGCACTTATGCATGGATTATAGGGATCTGAATAAGAGAATGGTGGAGAACAAGTATCCCCCTTCAACGCATTGAGGACTTATTTGATTTGGTGAAGAAAGCAATGATGTTCTCAAAAATTGACCTTAAGTTAGGTTACCACCCGGTAAAGATAAAAAAGGAAGATGTGTCCAAGACAGCATTCAGAACAAGGTATGTTCATTATGAGTTTGTAGTTATGTCTTCTGGACTCACTAATGCCTATACAGTGTTAATGGACCTGATGAATTGAGTGTTCAAGGAATGTTGTGATACTTTTGTCATAATGTTCATAGAAGATATCCTAGGATCCTCAAACATATCAAGAACACAAGTTACACTTTAGAAAGGTCCTAACAATTTTGAGGGAGAATAAGTTGTACGTAAAATTCATCAAATATAAATTTTGGTTACGTGAGGTCTCGTTCATGGGGCATGTTGTATCTGAGAATGGTGTGTCAGTAGATCCTGCCAAGGTGGAAGCAGCCATTAAATGGGCTCGCCCAACCATTGTCATTGAGGTACGTAGTTTTTCTTAGGTCTAGCATGTTACTACCGACGCTCTATACAAAATTTTACCAAAATAGTCTCACCGCCTATGAAACTGACTGAGAAGGGTATGTCATTCATTTGTATGGACTGAAGATTACGAGGCAAGTTTTCAGGATCTGAAGGTTAAGCTAGTGATGCACCAGTACTCACGATGCCCAACGACACAGGAAACTACGTGATTTACAGTGATGCTTCCAAGAAGGCCAAGGATGTGTGTTAAGACAGCGCAGGAAGGTTATTGCATATGCATCCGACAACTGTAGGACCATGAAAAGAACTACCCCACGCATGAATTGGAGCTAGCGGTGGTAGTTTTGCGTTAAAGATATGGTGACACTATCTATATGGAGAGAAAACTCAAATCTACACTAACCAGAAAATCCTAAAGTATTTCTTCACTCACGAGCTAAATATGAGACAACAGAGGTGGTTGAAACTAGTCAAAGATTATGACATCGACATCCAGTACCACTGTTGAAGATGTCCTGAATTGAAAGACGACTCATTCATGGACGTTAATCACAAGAGAGCCTCGAGTATAGACAAATTTTGAGTAAATTTATATCTAAATGCTTGGTATGCCATGCAAAACAAGGCACTTAAACAGAGATCGACAGAATTATTGTAGCCTTTCAGTGTGCCATAATGGAAATGGGAGAATATAGTCATGAAATTTATAGTAGGGCTACCAAGAAGGTTGAAGGGTTACACGATCACATGGGTGATTGTGGACAGATTGACAAAGTCAGCGCATTTCCTTGATGGTAAAGCCACCTACACAATTGGGCACAACTGTATATGAAGGAAACTGTTAAACTTCATGGAGTTCCTATGTCAATTGTATCAAACTGAGACCCACATTTTACGTTGGCATTTTGGCCCGGACTCCAGAAAGCGTTAGGTATTCGCCTAGATTTTAGTACAACATTCCACCCACAGACAGATGGTCAGACGGAACATTTGAACAAAATTATAAAGGATATGTTACGTGCCTGTGTGTTAGACTTTGTAGGTAGTTGCAATTTGAAATTGCACCTCATATAATTTGCCTATAATAACAACTTCTAGGCAACGATTGATGTGGTACCGTATGAGACGTTGTATGGAAAACGATGCAGGACTCCACTGTGCTAGGATGAGATAGGGGAACGTGAATTGGGCGTGGAGTGTGCAGGGTATAATCTTGAATGATCCTAGTGTATACTATTGGTGCATTGTTCATGTCATACTCTATGTAGGATACACGTATAGCCTAAGGGAACGTGAATTAACCTTAGGTTTACTTGAAACTCATGTCATACTCTATGTAGGATACATGTATAGCCTAAGGTAACCTTAAGCATTCCTAAATCCATGTCAGGTCGTGATTATTTTGTAAGAAGGTCTTAACGGTGGTATTCATATTCTTAAAATTCTCAGTACCGGTCATAGGGCAATATAGTAATTTTTCTACTTAAACCATGGCTTAAGCCCTTAATGTGTTCCAATGTCATGAAAGTTTCAAATCATTTAGAGGTCATTAAAATCGTGAACCGTAGGTGCCATAGTGTAGGGAGATTATGGTCATTTCACACAACTTTTTTGGTTTTGCTACTTAGTCATATTCAATTACCATCCAATTTCATATATAACTTTAACATATCACATTATGCTCGGCTTTAAAATTTCATAGACAGCAACAGAGTTCATTTAGTGAGTTATTTTAACGTTACTTGACTCTAGAGAAAAAATGGAGTGTTTTACTTCCACATATAGACTCACCCACACTTTCCAATTCTTTGGACAACAAAATCATTAAAACTTGTTAGTCAGCTTCAAAACTCATCCAAAACCAAATGGCTTAAAATCTTCCTAGTTTTGACCTCAAATTAGTTAATTTCACATACAAAGCTTCAAATTGGCTATTATTGGTTGGCAGCGCATCTGCTACAACAAATGAGTTTGATGGAGTGCTTTGATGGAGTGCTTTGATGGAGTGCTAGAGAGTGTTGTTTCCTGGAGGAATAATTTTATACCTATCAAACCAGACTTATCTTTTTTGAGTAATTTTTTCCCTATTTTCTCATATCATACCTTAACTACACTCTAATATTGTTGTAAAAAAGTCTTCAAAAGAGTAGACGGTATCAAATGGCAATATTTGGGAATAGCCCAAATAATATAATAAATAAATAAATAAACAAATCAAAAAAAATAAAAAAAAATTATATAACCCCTTCTTTCTTCAAACCAACCACATAATATCACCATTATTGCAAAAAAAATGTCTTATTTGAGAATAAAAGGAAATAGCGTTGATCGATAGGTAGACGCAGATTTATGTGAAGAAATTTCATGAGTTATTAAATCTTCCTTTTCAGCCAATTATATTGTGACCAATCAAGAAAAAAAGAAAGGTAGTTTTCTGTGGTCTCCTACGAGACCAGAAAACTCTAGAGAACGTCAGAGTTGTCGTTCCCGACGACCCACGACCAGAGCGCCCCCTCGGATCACCATAGCACGCCCAAATCGTCTACCACCTCGAACACACACCAACTACCTGCAAAAGAGAGAAAAAACGGAGAGGGAGGTGAGAGAGAGAAGAGAAAAGACCAACGAAACTCCATCGAAGAGAAACCCAACAAAAACCAACGTCGAATTCGTCGTTTCTTACCATGAAAGGAACCACAGAGGATTGTACACACATCGGGAACGAATTCCGACGATCCATACTCGACCTACACCCTCGGAAAAGAAGAACCAAACCAACGCCATAAAGGGGAAGAAAGAGAAGAGGAGACACGAAACCAAAAGGAAAAGGAAGGAAATGGACGTCGAAAATGGCGTTACCGAAGGGAGACGGAAATGCCAGCGAAAAACACAGAAAACCGGGTAGGGAAGATGAAACCCGACCCGTGACCCGGACCCGCTCCTCCAACCCGTCTACAGCAACCATCGCCTATGTGCCTTGATCCAACCCAATCCACGCCTCGGCCTAACCCAATCAACAGCGACCCAAAACCGCAAACCAAAAACCAACTCGTGACCCAGTCCGATTTCTGCAGCCCAATACCCTTGGCCCACATGTCAGTCCAGCCCACCTACAATCAGAATCCCTACAGCCCAACGTCAGGCTCCATCCAAGAACCCGTGATTGAACCCCAACCCGCCTGACGACCCGTGCCTCGACCCGTCTTCAAACTGCACATGTGGCCTCTACTGGTGGCACCACATGTCAACGTCTGACGCAAAATATCCCCGACTCCAATGGCTTAAATGGCTTTAGCGGTGGCTCAACGGCGACTTCTCGGCTCGATAACCAAATTTTGACCTATTTGGCACCATTTCGACCCTCTCCGACCTGATTTCAACCTCGTTTAAGGTAAATTAGGTCATTTTAAGGCCGTATTTCACAATTCCAAGTTGAATTATGGTTATATTTGTGAAATACTAACAAAAGATGTTGAACGATCCAATAGATACCAATCACCGACAATAGCATAGGATGATACGAGGAGATAGGAGCTTATGTTATAAATTATTTGGGAGTATGTCGGCTACGGCCTACCAAGTAAGTGGCCCTACCTTCGTAGGTTATAGCAATTGAATGTTATATGCTAGCATGTGTCATAAATTGTATGTTTAAACCATTAATATTTAATATTATGTTTATATTGTTTTATGTGACCGTTGGGGTGATTACTGTATGAATTCAATGTTATAAATGTTATGTTAAAAGCTTGAAGCATTATGTTATGTCTCCTAAATTATATTTATACAACATGATATGAATGACATGAAATCACAACAAATGGCATGAAATATTACCCGTTAGAATTATGCATGATATGAGAAAAATGAGAAATGATATAATATGAATGAAAAATGATAGCGGGGTTATATTTAATAATGTTGAAAATAGAAAAATATTGGGACCTTATGCATTATGTGTGCTCTGGGGGATACCTCTATTCCATCACGAGGGTATGGACGTGTACATCATTAGGCAGAAGAACTATCATTATGTTTTACATAATGATGTCATGACGGTTACTAATTCTAACGGGTGTCCGGCATAAAGATTTACTAGAGCATGCTCGCCCGACAAGGAAAGGGGCCCAGCGGTGTGTGGACTTACTAGAGAGTCCATACTGACACGTATGGGTTGTGTGTAGGGTATATGGTACACATCTAAGCTGCCAGTTAGGATAGTGTCGTAGGAAAATAGACTGATGTAATATGTCCCATCATTGCATTTGCATGTTCTTGTTGCATAACCCCGATAGGGGATCGTTTACCGAGTATTCTTAAAATACTCAAGCCTCGTGCTACTACATTTTCAAATCAATGCAAGGCGTCCCTGTGAAGCCGACGAAAGCATCACAAATCCCGTGACCTTGGCACATGCATAGGATAGATTTGCATTTCAATTTACTAGTATAGGTTAGTATTGATTGAATTATATTTGCATTAATAGTATAGGTTAGTATAGGTTGAATTGCATTTGCATTAATAGTATAGGTTAATATAGGTTGAATTGTATTTTCATTGAATAGTATAGGTGGGTTGTAATTGCATTTAATAAAATATAGGTTAGTATAAGACATTTAATTCAGCATTGTTTTTACTTCTTTCTTTGTAATTGTTATTCCAAAGGTAATAAATGAGGCGCCCCAGAGACCTCGATATCATGACAGGCGACTTGCCCCGCGTCCAGTAGATTGAACCCCAGGATCGGAATGCAAATGTGGGAAACAACACTGGGACAAATGCTTGGCAGGCTCTAAGGTACGTTACAGGTGCGGTCATGCAGGTCAACAACTCAATTTTGCACTGGAAGGGACACAAGGAACCCAAGGGAACCCCTTAGAGGCCCGATTATTTGAGAACACGTCATGCTTTCTATACTAGGACACTTTGCATTAATATTGTCTGATTCGGGCTCTACCCATTCATTTGTTTCTATGTCATTTGTTAGTCAAGCAGGGTTTACAATAGAACCCTTATTGCATGTGTTGTAGGTCAATACTTCAGCGGAGGTAAACCTATTTACTGAAAATAGAGGAAAGGACATACAAGTAGTAATAGCTAGACAAACCATCCAAGTAGACCTGAAAGTAGTAGATATGACGGATTTCGATATCATCTTAGGAATGGACTAGCTAGCCAAAAATTTTGCTAGCATAGACTGTCATAAGAAAGAAATAGTATTGACACCACTAAACGGACTTACCTTTAAATTTAAAGGACCTTGCACGGGCACCACCCGAAAAGTAATATTAATGATGAAAGCCAAAAACTTGGTACAACAAGGGGGTGGGCAATCCTAGCCTGTGTAGTAGACACAAAAGAAAAGGAGAAAATTATGGACACGAAACCCATAGTAAACGAATTCCCAAATGTCTTCCTGGAGGACCTGCTAGTAATCCCTCCTTCATGAGCAGTAGACTTCGGGATAGAACTTAAACTAGGAATGAGACCCATCTCTAAAGCCCCATACCGCATTAAAGGAAACTGATTAATGTTTATTCAAGGATAGCTACGACTTTTATAAAGCCTTACAAAACAAAATAACAAACAAACAAAATAAAAAAAAAACAAATCAACTCCTACAAATTAGCTATTTGAAAACAAATAGAAAACTACTGCCTATTAATTAGCTATAACATTGCAGACCAAGTCCGAAACTTCTACAAATTCCTCCCCGTAAACTGAAGTATGCTGAAACAGCATCAGTTTACTCAAGTTGTCGAACTCCAAGCATGCCTCAGAATTTCACAAATTGATCTAGCTTAATTGGTTTAGTCATTATGTCTGCCACTTGATCTTCAATTCCACAAAACACTAACCTCACAGTCCCATTAATTGACAAATTACGCAAGTAATGATACCTAACATCAATATGTTTTGTCCTTCGATGCATAACTGAGTTCTTAGACAATTTGATTACTAAACTATTGTCACACATGATACCGATGCACTCGATGCTTAGAACACCTAGCTCCTTTAGAATTCCCTTAAGCCAAACACCATGACATGCACTTGCAGTGGTAGCTACGTATTCAACTTCTTTAGATGATAGTGTGACAATTCCCTACTTCTTTAAACTCCAACATATTGCTGCTCCATTTAGAAAGAAAACATAGCCTGAAGTGCTCTTCCTGTCATCAATATCTCACACATAATCACTGTCGGTGAATCCCAAAAGATTTACCTCCTTACTCCATTTGTAATAAACTCCAACATCTAATGTGCCTTTTAAATATCTCAGTACCCTTTTAGCAATCAGCATATGTTCTTTAGGATCAGCCATATAACGAAAAATAAAGCAAACCACAAACATTAAGTCGGGGCAAGTTACCGTAAGGTACATTAAGCATCCTACTAGTTGTTTGTACAATGTTGCATCGACACTTTTGCTGTCTAACTTTGACAAGAAGGTGCCAGGGACTATCCGATTCTTTACAGCATTACAATTCGACATATTGAACCTTTTCAATACTTCCTTAGCATACTTCTTTTGGCACAAATGAATTCCTCCTTTGTTTTGATAAACTTCAACTCCAAGGAAGAACGTCATTTTCCCTATGTCTGTCATCTCAAACTCCTGTTGCATTGATAACTTGAAACATTTGCACATATTCTCATCATCTCCTGTATAAATCAAATCATCAACGTACAGGCAAACCAACAACAATTTTATTCCAATTCTCTTCAAGAACAAAGTGTGATCATAATTACTTTTCTCAAATTCTTCCTTCTTAAAATAGCTCCCGATTTTGCTGAACCAAGCCCTCGGTGCTTGTTTCAGGCCGTAGAGAGTTTCCCTCAGTCGATAAACCTTGTTCTCTTCTCCCTTCTTGACAAAACCTTCAGGCTGATCAACATATTCCTCCTCGTTTAATTCACTATATTGAAAAGCACTTTTGACATCAAGTTCATAGATGCACCATCAACGTTAAGCTGCTACTGCCACCAGAATTCTAATTGTATCCCATCAAGCTATTGGTGCATAAACTTCATTGTAATCTACTCCAGCCTTCTACGAGTATCCCTTAGTGACGAGTCTCGCTTTACATTTGTCTACTTTGCCTTTTTCATTCAGTTTCGTCTTAAAGACCTACTTTACACCGATTTTCTTTGCTTGATGCGGCACAAGCTCCCATATCTGATTTTTTTCAATAACTTGAATTCCAGGCTTCATAGGCCACTTCTTTTCCTTTACTGCTTCTTCAAAGTTCACAAGATCATCATTGGAGATGTGAAAGCAAACCCCCCCTCGAATTCTTCTACAAATAGGTGTTCACTTGTTTCAAAATTGCGTATCCAAACTGGCTCTCTCCTTTTTCTTGTTTGTTGTGGCAACTCTGGGAAAGATTCATCCATTTCTTGGATTTCTAACCAATCATTTGCTTCTTCATTTGAATCTCCTTCTTCATCAATCTCTCCTCCTTCCGATTCTTGTGCAGCAATATTATCATCATTTCCCCAAACCAACACATCTTGCTCTGCATTTTTTGTACTTGAATTCCAGTCCCATTTTGCACCTTCTTCAAATATGACATCCCTACTCACAATTATCTTCTTTGTTGCTAGATCATACATGCAATAGGCCTTAGATTCATCATTAACTCCAAGTAAGACGCATTTGAGACTTCAATCATCAAGTTTGGTTCGATTCTGTTAGGGAATATGGACATGTGCAATTGAACCAAATACTCTAAAGTATTCCACATTTGGTTTTATGCTCAACCACTTCTCTCAGAAACCATGTCCTTGATTGCCTTTGTGTAATTGTGATTCAGAACATGAGTTGTCCATCTAGCTGCTTCCGGCCACAACTTCTTCGACATCTCTTTCTCAGATAAAAGACACCATACCATGTTCATGATGGTCCGGTTCTTTCTTTCTGCAACTCCGTTTTGCTGGGGAGTGTAAGCAGCTGTTAGTTGTCGCTTGATCCCGTTATCTTTGCATAACTTATTGAATTCATTTGACGTAAATTCTCCAGTCAATTATGAGTCTACGTATGGCTGTTTTTGCTTCATTTTCAATAAGATTTTTGAAGTTTTTGAATGTTTCAAAGGCTTCTGGTTTATCGGCAAGAAAATAAATTCATGTCTTGCGAGAAAAATCATCCACAAGTACCAGCAAGTACCTTTTACCACTGTGAGAGGTTGGAGTGATGGTTCCACAAAGATCTCCATGAATCAATTTCAGTTTGTTTAATTCTCTTCGTTTGCTTTTCTTTGGAAATGTTTGCTTCCCAACATTGCAACTTTGATAGCTTCTTTTAATTTGGGTAATCCTTCCACCATTTTTTTTTTACTACATGATTTAAATAGATTTACTATTCAAATGCTCATACCTCTTGTGTCATAGAGCCTCCAAGTCATCTTCTATTTTCAAATATTTGTCAACTAATGACTTCATCTTTGCATGAATTGAGAACATGTGATTCGCCGTCATTTGTGCGTTCATTATCAGACCCCTTTGTTGATGATAGATTCTGTAGATTCCTTCTTTGATTAAGATCACCAAACGCTTCTCCTATAGCTGCCCTATGCTTAGCAAATTGTTGGTGAGATTGGAGACATAGTAGACATTTGTCACAGTTTGTGTGATACCTCTCTTCCTTCAACGGCCAATTTTAGCTATTTCCCAACTTGATAGTGTGTTTGAAACTTTCGTCAAGCTCAAAGAACCATATTTTGTCCCCTGTCATATGATTTGAGCACCCGGAATCGAGAAACCAAATACCTTCTCTTTCAACTTTACCTTTCTTTGTGTACGTCATCAATAGCAGTTCTTCCTCCCCGTCAAATTCAGCATAATTGACAGCTTCTTTTTCTAAGTCCGAACATTCAAATTGGTAATGTCCTTGCTTTCCACATCAAAAATAGTTGATGGTCGATCGATTCACAAAAGATCTACCTCTTCCCCATCCTCTAGAGTAACTTCTTCCTCTCTGAAATGTCCCTCTGTCTCTTCCTTGTCCATACCTTGGTACATTCTCCACCTGCAAAACCTGTTCTTTGCTCCTCTTATCAATCACCTTTTGTTCATGTACAAGCAAAGATGCTTGTAATTCATCGACTGTTAATTGGTCAATGTCCTTGGATTCTTCAATTGAGCACACTACGAAGTTGAATTTATGGGTGAGACTTCGAAGTATTTTCTCAACAATTTTGACAACCGGCATATCTTCTCTGCAATTCCTCATGTCATTAGCAATAGACATAACTCTTGTAAAATACTCAGAAACACCTTCTCCTGCTTTCATCTTTAAAGTTTGGAATGTTCTGCGAAGTTGTTGTAGTTTGGCTCGCTTCACTCTAGCATTTCCTTGATACTTGAGTTTCATTGAATCCCACAATTTCTTGACAGTATCCTTTTGAATGATAGTTTTCAGAATACTCTTATCAATGGATTGAAAGAGATAATTCTTTGTTTTTAGATCTTTGAGTCTTGCTTCATCGATTTCCTTTTGCTGGGCTGCGCTTAGTGCTTCGTTTCCTTTTGGTTCTTCGAAACCAGATTGAATAGCACTCCAATATTCCTTAGAACGCAAGAGATTTTCCATGACCAAACTTCAATGCTCGTAGTCTCCATCGAATTTAGGAACACATGGTTTAGCAAAGCTTCCTGAATCACTTGCCATTTGTCAATGGTTTTCCTCTCCAACACTCAATTTGTGTATTTATTTTTTCAGGTCCTTACTCTGATGCCAAATAAAGGGAACTTATTAATGTTTATTGAGGGATAACTAGGGCTTTTATAAAGTCTTACAATACATAATAACAAACAAACAGAATAAAAAATAAATCAACTCCTATAAATTAGCTATTTGAAAACAAATAGAAAACTACTACCTATTAATTAGCTATAACGTTGCAAACCAAGTCAG
Organism: Cucurbita maxima; assembly: GCF_002738345.1. Taxonomy (NCBI): domain Eukaryota; kingdom Viridiplantae; phylum Streptophyta; class Magnoliopsida; order Cucurbitales; family Cucurbitaceae; genus Cucurbita; species Cucurbita maxima. The sequence goes on along the minus strand of NW_019272021.1, from coordinate 582,622 downwards.
AAACTCCAACACGCATGGCCCCAGTGGAACTAAGAGACAAGACTTGTTAGACAAAGGCTTCATTCGACCTAGCATATCCCCTTGTGGTGTACCAGTGTTGTTTGTTAAAAGAAAAGATGGTTCAATGCGTCTATGCATCGACTATAGAGAACTAAATAAGAGAACAATAAAGAACAAATACTCACTACCACGCATCGAGGACCTATTCAACCAAACTATAACTAATGACAGAGATGTATCGAAAACAGCATTTCGAACCAGATATGACCATTACAAATTTGTAGTGATGTCGTTTGGCCTCACCGACGCCCCAACGATATACATGGAATTAATGAACCTAGTCAAGGAGTGCCTAGATGCGTTTGTGATCGTGTTCATAGATGATATCTCAATATACTCGAAAACGGACCAAGGACACCAAGAATATCTCTGAAAAGCTCTAACTATCTTGAAGGAGAACAAGTTGTATGCCAAATTTAACAAATGTGAATTTTGGCTACGAAAAGTTTCGTTCTTAGGACACTTAGTGTCTAAAGATAAAATTTTAGTAGATCCCACTAAGATAGAAGTCGTCACAAAATGGGAACGCCCAACTACAGTCACCGGGTTCTTGGGATTGGCAGGTTACTATCGAAAGTTTGTCCAAGACTTCGTTAGAATAGCCTCGCCTCTTACCCAAATGACAAAAATGGGTGTACCTTTCTCATGGGACGATGCCTGTAAGGCCAGTTTCCAAGATCTAAAACAAAGACTAGTGTCTATTATAGTGCTCACGATCTAAGAAAGCTCGGCGAGATATGTGATATACAGCAACCCATTCAAAAAAGGGATAGGTTGCATATTGATGCAACATGACAAGATTGTTGCGTACACTTCATGCCAATTAAAACATTACGAGAAAAATATCCTACACATGACCTAGAATTAGCTGCGGTGGTTTTTGCATTAAAAATTTGGCGAAACTACCTTTATGGTAAAAAGACCCAAATTTACACGAACCATAAAAGTTTAAAATACTTCTTCACACAAAAAGAACTGAACCTGAGACAACAAAGGTGACTAGAACTGGTAAAAGACTATGACATAGATATCCAGTACCACTCTAGAAAAGCAAACATAGTCGCAGATGCACTAACTCGAAAAACGGTACACTCATCGGCCCTCAACACAAGAGAGCCACGAATGCGAGTGAATTTCAAATGAGCTGGCATAGCGGTAGTAACCGAAGAGGTTATAGCTCAAATAGCCTAGCTTACAGTGCACCCACACTCAGACAGAGGACAATAGGTCACGACGAGAGGATCCTAGCCTAAATAAAATTCAAGACCAATTAATAGCAGGCCCAGTGAACATTTTTTTCTAAGTCATCAGACGATGGACTGTTATGCCAAGAACGTATATTTGTCCCAGCTGTGAATGAAATAAAGAACGAAATAACCGAGGCACACAACTCACTCTTCTCGATACACCCAGGTGGTACGAAGATGAACCAAGACTTGAAAAACCACATATGGTGGTGAAGTATATAAAAGGATATCGCGGAGTACGTGAGTAAATGTTTAGTGTGCCAACAAGTAAAAGCCTCTAGGCAGAAAATGACCAAACTACTACAACCACTAAGTATATCGGAGTGGAAGTGGGAGAATATTGCTATGGACTTCAAAGTAGGCTTATCCAGAACACTAATGTTGGAATTTATGCCCTAAAGTCTGGTAATTAATTGTTTAGTTTTTAACAATAATTTTATTATTTTATTTGTAATTTAATTGTTATCCCTTGTATGAACATCCAAGGTTATTAATGTAATCTTGAATAGTTTGTGGTTGACATTACAAGAGGATCGTGTTCAAGTAATAACCTAAAGAGTCTTATAGTATATGGATAACGTTGGGTGCCTTGTCCTGGTAACACTATTGATACGACCCACTTTGTAATCGTTACAAATAATTTGATTCAAATCGTTCATGTATAGACATGTAAGTGGGGGTATCGTATACAATGAGTTTGTATAAGACTGGTCCACGAAATATTTAATCTCTCTTTACAAATTCGTTAATTGAAAAGATTAATATTTCACGTGATGATCATATGCGACTCGATCTTAATCCTGAGCGAGTTAAGAACTCCTGTCTGTGAGCGCTTGTCCTTTAATTTACATGGGTGAGAATGACTCTTTTAGCTTATTAAATATGTCTACTATTTTGGGGACTTGCCAAATAGGAAGATAGGAACATAATATCATGAGATAGAATTCACTTCTTTCCATATAAGGAAAATAGATGAGTTGTTTTTCGAGACTTGAACAATAGGCCCCACCCTCTCATTGGCTCGAGAGGGACTTGATTTATGATTGGATCATAAACAAATTGTTCATTAGAGAGGATCAGTGGCACTTAAGGTGAATGATGTAATTACAGGGGTAAAACGGACTTTTGACCCAGCCGTAATTATGAACAACTCGTGATGGATCGACTTGCTTATAATGATTATATCAATGGACATAATTTGTCCTACAGTGCATAAGAGTGCAACTCTAGGTCAATAGTGGAGTTACCTATAGTTAATGAATGAAAATTGATTAATTAAAAAGTTTAATTAATTAATTTTATATTATTATAGCTTATATTCTATAAATCTATAAGGTCTCCTTACTAGCTCATAGAAACGCTAAAAGGTTCAATTTATTTAAAAGAAAATTTGAAGTATTCAAATTGATATTTAATATATTAGATATATTAAATATAAAAGAAAAAATAAATTTAATTTGAAATGTCTAATTGATATTTAATATATTAAATCTATTAAATAAGGAGAGAAAATATATTTAATTTGAAGAGTTAAAATTAATATTTAATATATTAGATAGGTTAAATATAAATGAAAAAAAAATATATTAACTTGAAGAATTTAAATTAATATTTAATATATTAGATATATTAAAAAAAAATATTTATGATATTAATACAATTAAATATTAAATCAATCTATTTTGATGCATTAAATAAAAATATATTTAAAATTTGAATGAAATTCAAATTAGATATTATGTATCTTATAATATTTAAATATGATTTGTATAAAATATTATATCCTAATATATTAAATATCCACATATATTATTTGACAAAGATTCTCCAAGAGTCCCTATAAATATGACCTTCGGGGTTTAGGCAGAGACATGAATCTCTCCTACAGAGAAATAAATTACATGTCTAGAAAATTCTCGAAACTATTCTTGTCCAATCCTTTCGGGATTTTCTTTCAAGAAGCTCACATAAGCTTTGACGTTGTGTTCGAGTCATAACAAGGAACATATGGAATGTTGGAATGTTGGAATGTTGAAGAGCTTGGACAAGTCATAGTCAGGAAGATCTCATGGAATGTTGAGAGCTTGGAATGCTTCAAGGAGTCTTACAAGTTAGGGTTTCTACAAAGGTAGAGTTCTTACTCTCGAATTTATTGTTTTTCTTTTAATTCTTAATAAAATCAAAACGGTTCTCAATGCTTCCACTATGTGGATGAAGAGTTCAATCACTTCAATTAAAGGGCTACACGATAATTTGGGTAATTGTCGAAAAACTGACAAAGTCGGCACTCTTCCTACCAAGTAAGGCAACATCTATAGTGGACAATTGAGCTCTATTGAATGTGAAAGAAATCATGAGGTTGCACGAAGTCCCAATATCAATAGTATCGTCCTGGGACCAACATTTTACGTCGGCCTTTTGGCGTGAACTCAAAAGACTGTTGGGTACCTACCTCGACTTTAGCATTGCCTTTCACCCGCAGATTAATGGCCAAACAGAACGATTGAACCAAATCCTAGAAGACATGCTGCAATCATGTGCTATGGACTTTACAGGAAGTTGGGACACCAAACTACGTTTGGAGTTCTTGTACAACAATAGTTTCCAAGCCACAATTGGGATAACACCGTTTGAAACGTTGTATGGAAAACAGTGTAGATCTCTGTTGTGCTAGGACGAGGTAGGAGAACGATAACTAATAGGATCAGAGTAATTCACGTAACAAATGAGGCAATATAGAAAATTAAAGCAATGATGTGGACCGCAGAAAGTAAGGCTAAAGAGCTACGCCATAGGAACTTGGTGGTCGAAGAGGGTGACTTGGTATTCCTAAAAGTGCTCCCATGAAGGACATCCTAAGATTCGGATGTAAGGGTAAGCTAAGCCCCCGCTTTATTGAACCTTTCGAAATCCTAGAACGAATAGGCTCAGAAGCATATAAGTTGGCCTTACCACCTTCACTCTCGAGCGTAAAAGACGTATTCCATATGTCCATATTGAGAAAGTATATTACAGACCTTACGCACGTGATAGACTACAGGCCCCTCGAGATTGAGGAAAATTGAGTTACAAGAGAAACCGAATAAGATTCTAGCTCGAGAAATGAAAGCCTTACGTAATAGGGACATAGATTTCGTCAAAATACTATGGCGAAATCATCCAAACGAAGAAGCTACGTGAGAATGAGAAGAGAGAATAAAGAAAAAAATACCTCGATACTTTCGAAGACAACAGTTCTTGATAATATAACGTATCAGGAAAAAAAATGTTTCAGACACGTTTTTCGTGGTCACTAACGAGACTTGAAAACTCTAGCGAACGCCAGAGTTTTCATTCTCAACGACCGACGACCGCACCACCCCCCTCGGATCATCACAGCACGCCCTAAATCGTCAGCCGCCTCGAACACACACCGACGGTACAAAAGAGAAAAAAAACAAAGAGAAAGGGGAGAGAGAAGCGAAAAGACCGACGAAACTCCAGTGAAGAGAAACCCAACTAAAACCAACATTGAATCCATCGTTTCTGACCAAGGATGAAATTCGACGATCCACACTCGACCTACACCCTCGAAAAAGAAGAATCTACATTCGACCTTTGGGTACCTTTTCAGATCTGAGGATTCGGACCTCTACGAACCAAACCAACACCATAAAGGGGAAGAAAGAGGAGAGGAGATACGAAACCAAAAGGAAAAGGAAGGAAACGGATGTAAAAAACAACGTTACGAAAGAGAGAGGGAAACGCCGGTGAAAAATGCAGGTAATCGGGTAGGGAAGACGAAGCCCGACCCGTGACCCAAATCCATGACCTGGACCCGCTTTTCCAACTTGTATGCAGCAACCATTGCCTTCGCCTAGAAATATTCGTGCCTCGGCCCAACCCAATCCAGGCCTCGTCCTAACCCAATCAACTGCGACCCGAAATTGCAAACCAAAAACTGACCCATGACCTAGTCCAATTTCTGTAGCCCAATACCCTCAGCCCACACATCAGTCCAGTCCACCTGCAATCAGAATCCCTGCAGCCCAATGATAGGGTCCAGCCCAGAACTCGTGATCGAACCCCGACCTACCTAACGACCTGTGCCTCGACCCGACTTCAACTTGCACACGCGGTTTCTCCTGGTGGCGCCAAGTGTCAAAGTTTGACGTAAAATCCCCAACTCCGACGGATTCTCGATTCCGGTGGCGGCTACTCAGCTTGAGAACCCAATTTTGACTTGTTCGACCCTCCTGAACCTAATTTCAACCTCGTTTAAGGTAAATTAGGTTATTTTAAGGTTATATTTCATAATTTCAAGTTGGATTAGGATTATTTTTGTGAAATACTAACAAAAGGTGTTGAATGATCTAATAGGAACCAATCACGGACGATAGCATAGGACGCGTACAAGCAGTTAGAAGCTTACGTTATAAATTATTAGGGAGTACGTGAGATAAGGCCTACCAAGTAAGTGGCCCTACCATTGTAGGTTATAGTAATTAAATGTTGTTTGTTGGCACGTGCCCGTTGTTTCGCACGTGTCATAAATTGTATGTTTAAACTATTACGATTTAATACGTAAATATATGCAATGTGAACGTATGCTGGAATGAATTGATGTGCATTATAATGTGATGTGATATGTTATGTGAATGACAAGATACGACTATGAGATGTATAAGAATGATAAGACTATAACAAGTTTAAGAAACGATACGGTTAGGATATGCATATGAAAATGAAATGACTACGAAATGTTTACGATGAGATTATAATACGACATGTGAATAACGAACATATATATGTTGTGATACGATATGAAATATGTTATAATACGAGATACGTGACATGTTTACGATATGATATATTATGATACAACGTGTTATGATATGATATGTATATGTTGAAATTTATTATGTCTGGAAGCTTAGAACGTTATGATATGACATGTTAATGTAATCTAAATGATATGATATGATTGACATGCAAAACGACGAATTAGCATGAAATACAACCCCGACGTATACATGAAAGTTATGATAAATGGTATGATAAACAATATGAGAAGTGATGTGAGAAATCCACGACATCAATTGTTCATAAAAGAAAATTATGATGAATAATGAAATTTAAATTTTTCATGGATCATCCAACTAACAATTACGATATTTATAAGAGTAATAGAGGTAGGGTTTGCACATCACCATAAGTAACGAGGTGAAAAAAAAGTAGGCAACCAAAACATGGTAATTTTTTTTAATGTTAATTCGATTTAGGTGGATGAATAAATAACTATTACTATTACGAAAATTTACTGTGGTTAAACTTAATGTAGTATTTTTATAGAGGAAATGGAATTAAAAATGTGAAATTAAATTGATTTTCCTTATTAGTGTATTCAAGGTTGGCAAATCACGAAGAAAAGGGAAGGAAGATCTCATGCCTCGCCACAAAATGGAAATGCACGTGAAGTATCGTCCATTCAATGACGTGGCTAATGACAACTAATTATTTAATTCTATAAATAATTATTCTTATTTAATTTATTGTTTTCCTTCATTTTCATTTTCATTTTTATTTTTATTTTTATTCCCAAGAATAAAAGGTTAGATTGAGTTATATATATATAATTGAGTTAAATTTTTGAGAAATTAAAAAAATTAGTTTGATCCATAAGTTCACATTTTTTAGTCACATCAACTCGACCAATAAAAAAATAGGGTTACAATCCAACTCATTTTACTTCTCCCCTATTTTTAAAAATATTAAGAATATTTACAATAATGTTTGTTACAGATGTTAGTGATGTTGTATAACTTTAAATGTATAATATTTGAATTTAATAAAATTGTAATAAGTATGGAGGACAAATATCATTTTTTTAATAATTAAAAAAATAACTTAATAACCTATCTGCATGGTTGAAGTCACCAAGCCAACTAACCCAAAATTTATATGGGTCTTAAAAAAAATTTAGTACGAATTAGCATACTTGTGTATGTCGGGACAATCTTATTAGTTGACTTGCATTTTTTAAAATCTTTTTAGATTACAAGTAATTTTAGCACCAAGTTATATATTGAATTATACGTGAAAAAAAAATGTTATATATAATTTCACATTTTTAATATCATCCCTTATTAGAATCTACAACAAAAAGAGTATAATTGGAATAATTATTAGTATGGTTGGAGTTAACTCTTATTGGAGAATTGAAATTTATGTTATACCGAGAAAGAAATGGGAACTAAAAGAAGTTTAATATGAAAACTTAGAAAAGGGTTTATTAAAAGGTAGACGAGAAATGGGTGACTTTTTGTAGTACACTTATTTGTAACTTAAACTAAGGTAGCAACATGGGCTACTACTAAGCTGCTTTATTTAAGTCACAATTAGGAAACCTAAATCTGCTTTAATTATGCGATTTAGAAATTATGCTTGCCTTCAAAGGTTTGGCCGAACTGCCAAGAGCTAGGCACGACATTATCAAATTGAAGGGTTCTCAAATCACTGGTAGTGACTTGAAAGGACAGGCTCTGGCCCACAAAAACGGTACCAGTCTCCCAATTTTGGCCCCAGTTCTTTGACATCTTAAGCCACCCAGTAGAAGAGCCTTTAATGTTAACACCAACAACATCACCAGCACCTCCAACATTGAAGGGTAGGACGATCAGCCAATATGGGTTCCCATTTAATTGGAACCGGATGCCACCTTGTTTCTGGCAGAGTACCCTACGATAGCTAACATTGATGACACCAGCACGATAAGGGGCGATTTTAGTAAACATGTAGAGAGAAAGGTCGAAGTGCTCTTGGGGTGGATTGCACCAAATGTCTTCTGTTTTCGTGTAGTTTGGTGGGCAAAAGTTTGTGGCGGTTATTTTGATTGTCCCCGAGTTTGGTATGCACGAATAGTGTCCTCCGGGCAGACACTTTAACTCGAAGCATGCTCCACAGGTTAGACCGTGGTTGAAAAGTGCTGTGCTTATCGCCGCCGTCTCTAGCCCATAACCTTGATCGTGTAGGTTTCCATACCCGCAAGCTCCCTCTGTTGCAAGTAACAAATAACGTTGATCTTAACATCGTATAAATATTAAAAGATAATGAGAAGATAGTCTTACGCATAGTTTCGCCACCCCCCATGTCACCGTAGAAGGTGGCACGAGCATTGCGCCATGCACCGTCGATCTTTTGGATACCAATGGGATCAAGGAGCCTACACGCTATGGGGTCTGCCAAAAAGCCTGCAAAACTCAACCAAAGGAACACAAAGTTGAAGGAATTAGCCATTGGTTCTTGTTTCTCTCTTGTGGTAGAGAAAAGAATGGTGCAAAAACATGAAGTGGAAGTGGTGAATTTATAGGGCACAAAATGGATTTAGAAATGGATATATCTGAATTGGTATATGATCAATGTTGGTAAGCCACGAACGGGAAGGGAGAGAAAGATCCTATGCTGTAATGAAGCCCAAAAATGCAATTGAGAAAGCATTTGGTTTTTTTTTTCTTTTTTGCATTTTGAATTAAGGAATTTCATACTCATAATATTTCAAATGATACTAAATAATTCTCTCCATTGGCTTTTCTAAATGGGGAACCCAATATTAATATTTTAGAATATGGTGTACATCTTTAATAAATAATAAAATAATTCTTCTTTCTTCAATATCTTCATCATACAAATAAAAATTTTAGTTTTTATGAAATTAAATTAGATTACCCACAAGTTTGATAAAAGAATCGAGTGTTGAAGGAGCCTCAAGCACCAATTCTCAATCTTGTCCGCCATTAAACAGAAGGGGTTAAAGCGTGAAATTCCTATTCGAGCCTACAAGCAAATTTGTCGAGACAGACCAATCCCATTCGATTTTTGAAACTTCAAGGAACATCTCCATAGAAGACCACGAAACGTTAACAAGTCCGGAGCGTGCCCAATTGAAGAAAGTCATATTCGGATACAAATTGGGAAGTTTGATCGAACTCCCATCTACGGTCCATTTTTTTCTTAAAATTGAACCTTCCTTTAACTTAAGAAGATTAAGATAGAATAACTTACCTTATGTTGAATTAATTGTTTAATGATCTTAAGTTTCTTTTCCAAATCTTTTTGAAATATTTCAACAAAAGTCAGAATGATGGTTCTAAAGAGAAAAAAAAAAAAAAAAAAAAACAGAAAAGAAAAGATTTGCAAATTTATTTGGGGAGAAAAAGGAAATTGGCATTTAGTTCCAGCAGATATTAATAATTTTTATTGGTAATTTTTAGATGTACCGTCAACCAACTTAATTTCTAAGAATAAGAACGAGGGATGACGAATTGATTCAAGGCAAGTACAATATCTTCTATAAAAATAATAATAAAAGATAATGAAATCTTTAATAAAAATAAAATTGTATAGATAAAGTCTCTTATGATGCTCGCAATGAAGTCTAATACATGAAACATTGTAAAATATAGAGAATTGAACTTGAAATTGATGTCATGGGTCCACTTAAATTGATTTGGATACAAAGAACAAAAATTGAACTTTCGTTAAGGATAAATTGGTGACACCCGCCTAAGCTAATCAAGTGATCTTACTATCTGCAAGGTTATATTTGATGCTAATACGTGCCCTGTGGTTCTGAACGTATCTTAAATTTGATATGTGTGAATTGTTTATGAATCGATATAACTATGGTATATTATGTATGTGTTATGATATGTGAATGATATGATAACTCTTATGTTATGATGTGTTCAATGATATGTGTGAGATAAAGATACGAGAGGGATGCAATAAATGTAATGTAACGATATGACTAAGATATGGTTGACCTAACGATATGGTTAGATTATGTATAGAAAATGATATGATTATGATAGATAGATAGAATGATATGGTTAGGATATATTCCTGAAACGGTATGACATTTTTGTAATGGTATGACTAGGATATGTTCATGAAACGATATGGTTAGAATACATTCTTGTAATGGTATGACTAGGATACGTTCATGAAATGATATGGTTAAAATACATTCCTGTAACGGTAAGACTAAGATATGATCATGAAACGATATGATTTAGGATATGTTAGAATACGATATGACTAAGGTATGTTTATGAAATGATATGACTTTGAGATGCATAAGGACAATACGACTATGACAAGTTTAGGAATCGATATGGCTAGGATATGCATATGGAAACGATATGACTAAGGTATGTTCGTGAAATGATACGACTATGAGATGTTAAAGACGATAAGGCTATGACAAGTTTAGAAAACGATATGACTACGAAGTGTTTACGAAATGATATGATTATGATACGACATGTGAATGACGGATATATATATACATACATACAAATACACACACACATATATACACGTACATATGTGAATGATATGATGTGTGTGTGTTTAAACCTCATGCATTGGGAGATACCCCTGTTTCTTTATGATGGTACGGACGCGTACACTACTAGGTAGGAGAACAATCATCATGTTTGACATAATACTGTCGTGACGGCTACTACTTCTAACGAGTTTCCTGCATAGAGAGCTACTAGAGCATGCTCGTCTGACAAGCAACAGGGCCTAGCAGTGTGCGAACTGACTGGTGGGTCCACACTCACACGTGTGGGCTGTGTGTAGAGTATAAAGTACACATCCAAGCTACCCATTAGATAGTACCATAGGAAAACAGACTGTTATGATAGGTCTCATCATTCCATTCACATGTTCTTGCATTTAACCCCAATAATGGGGTCACTTACTGAGTATTTCTTTAAATACTCAAGCTACGTGATACGTCTATTTCAGGTTAAGGCAAGATATTCCTATACGGCTGACGAAAACATCGCAACTCGAGACCATGACACATGCATAAGATAGTCGCATTTATTTTCTTAGACTTAGGCTAGAATAGAATGTTTTTAATTTAAACGTTTATTTATTTTACTTAATCTTTTGTTATGTCGTGTTTTCAAAACATGTATGTCCATGACTGTATTTTAAGATGAAGGTGATGTTTTATGAAGTTTCAATGAAGTATTTTCGCATTCAATCTTCATGATATGTATACCGTGGTGACTTTAAATTAACTAGAAAATTTTAGGTCGTTACAGTTGGTATTAGAGCTCTAAATTATAGATCTTGTAAACTAGCCTACGATGTAGACTTGACATGTTCCACAGTCCAATCGTTGATGCCCCGTCTCCGTTAGATATGCCAGATGTAAAATAAGAAAATGAAATGTCGTTGATTGGGTATGTTGTTACATGGTCATTATCAATTATGAGTATTTTGACACATTGACTGTATTATAGTTGACTTAATTCTATGTTTGTTATAATATAGAATATGATATGATTTATCAGGCATGGAATACCAATTAATATATGGTAAGTGAGGACTTATTAAACGTTAGTGTATGCATGGAAATGATTTTGCTAAAGAAGGTCATATGTTTTAGTAAGACGTTTAGAACATAAATAAATTACAAATAGATGTTCATGCATGATGCAGTAAAGTAGAGAAAAAATAATTGATTAAAGAAAATTCAAATAATAATTTTTTTTCTCTTCGAATAACATAAACATTTAAAGCTGGATGATGGTTGAGAAAATTAGGAAGATATTAGTTTAATTTTAAATATATAATTTTAAATTACAATAATTTATTATTGCAAAGAGTAGTTTAAATTGCGTTTGTTTTAAGCGTTCCGTGGCAGCTTCAAACTTAAGGGAGAGGGAAGAAAAAAAAAAAAAAAGAAAAAATCATTATTTTATAAATTTCTATCCCAAAAAAAATTCCAATTTTCCCCGCCATTTGCTTCTCTCTCTTCCTCTGTCGTTAGGGCTCGTCTTCATCTCCATTTCCCCTCTCTAAGCTCAGCTTCCGCTTCAGAATTCCATCTCCATTTCTCTTCCTTCAACCTCTCTACTTTTCATGATCTTTCTCTGCGGATCGCTCTCTTATCAATGAATTTGTCCCCCTCCGCTTCTGCTTCTTCCTCTGCCTCCGCTCACCTTGACATCGGCTTGTCTAATTCTCTACACTCCGAGGTTGCTCCCTGCTTGCCTTTTGCCATCGCTTCCGGTCTTCTTTGGCGCATCCTACCGTGCTCCTCCTCTTCGATGAACCGGACGGCAGCTATGCTACTTCAAGGACTCATCTTCTCGCTCAGTCTAAGAACATCGCTGATCTGCTTCGTGCTACTGACGTGTCTTACTTGTGAGGTTTTTTTATTTTTTATTTTTTATATATGTATATTTTTTGGTTTTTGGAACTCAATTCTGGTAATTCGACTTTTGTAATTCTTCACTTCGGTTGGCTGCATTTCGGTTCGGTCGTTCTGGTTTTCGGATTTGGCGGTGTTACTATTTCAGTCCCCACGAAACGCCTTCAGAAATTCATTTAAAAAAAAAAAAAAACAAAAAAGAAATCTGTACTTTTTGACCGTTGATTGAGGATTATTCTGTCTTGCGGTTATAATTCGTAATGCAACTAGTGTTCTGCTTTTGGAGTTTAAATTAGGGATTTTTGAAGTTGGAACTACCGTATTAGTGCGAATGTCTGCATTTTTAGCCTTACTATTTCAAACTTTAACCGTGGTTACTGTTCATATTTCATTCATAGTCTACTAATTTTAATGTTGATTCTGCATTGGAGTTGTAAAGCACCTGTTCTTTATGTCATTTTAATCCTGGAAGTTTGTAGGCTACTAGGCGTCACCGCTATTTAATCTTGGGAGATTTACTCTTGCTTAGCGCAGAATGCTCCTATCACATGACTCATGCATGCCATGCTGCGTGCTCTATCTCTTCCCTCACCAAATTTAATTATTGAAAACTATTGAATCATTAATAGGTTTTGATATCTGTCGATTAACTAGAGTTGCATTACTGAATTATGTTGTGCATTGACTCCTTATTTGGCTTAGTGATTCCTCGTTCCTAAGGCCTTTAGGTGGCTGTTCTCTTTTTTGTCTGCCCAAAATAGTTGATCTCACCTCCTATAAACTAAAAAAAAAAAAGAAAAAAAAAGGAAGAGTTACATGCTATAGTTTTCTTTCCAAATATCTATTTGCTATTATCGTTCACTTTGATGTGATCAACAGGAATCTCAGAGAAGATGCCAAGGTTCTTCAAGAAGGGCCTGTGGAGCCTTTTGATCTCTATGAGGAAGTTCTTCGCTATGGTGCTGATGCCTTCAATTATACTGCTCGAGGTAAACGAAGTCTTGAAATGTTTTTCTTATTTAATGGAAATATTAGTGAGTTACGTTAACTGTATCTTGTCATATTTTGAAATCTAAATTGAGGGCACAAATCATCTTATTCCACTTCTCCGAATTAACGAAAAAGCTTTTGAATCTCTTATTCTGAGCAAATTTGGCGTGAAATTATATTTATAAATCATAAAACTAGTTGTCATTACCCACAAATATTAAGTTGAATATAAACAAATATTAATTAATTTATGGACGTGTTTTACATTACAAATTTATATAATTATTATTTTACAATATCCTAAAATTTGTAATATATTATATTATACATATTTTAACGTAAAAAATTGAATTGAGTTTATAACATGAAACACTGTGTTTATTTAAAGTTTTTACCTGTTTTAATACAAGCCTGCATTTTAAATTTTAAAATTCAAAATCTAAATACACTGAAAACATAAAAATGTTGTTTGTAGGCTTTGCACTATTTGGTTCATAAAATTCAAAAATAGTTTTCAAAACTATATCTGTGAAATGCATTTTCATTGAACTTGGTGAATCCAAATACATAGAATAGAGTTCAAATTGCTTATCAAACAAGTCTTTATCTTCTTTATATTGTTTAGATTGATTACCTAACAAGCCCTTATCATCTTTTAATTGTTTTTGTATTAGTGTGCACCATTCTGCTTCTTGGTCCTGATCTCTCTAGAAATATTCTTTATAACTAGTCTTTTGATGTTTAAATGATCAAGGGCTCTTCTTTTGTAGTTTCTTAAGGGTCTCTCTACCCCGGCTCCTAAATTGGTCTTGGTTATATTTCTTTGGAATACATTCTTCTGTTTTTTTTTTTTTTTTTTTTTTTTTTTTTTTT